>NC_058130.1:444658187-444685791 GCF_016433145.1 Gracilinanus agilis | reverse complement strand
ACCCTTCTAGTTCTAAGCTATATATATATTTTTGATTTTTAAAACATTTTTTTAATGAGAACAATTGATTTTTCCTTTTTCTCATCTTGTACTGGAAGTGCATATATAATCATTGTTTATGTTTTTTTTTATTTTACAGCAATATAAGCTTAATGCAAATCTTGAAGAGCCTTGAGACTATGGGATTGTGATTTAATGCCTCTCTGTCTGATTCCAGAAGTGCCGAGCCACATGGTTACAGAGATTTGACTGAGAATCTGCATGAATTGCAGGAGTTCTATGCCAACACTTGAAGGGCTTGAAAATTGGGGTTTGAATGCTGGAGTCCCAGTCTTTTCTAAAACTTTAGAGGACGTGGGTCCCCTCAACTTAAATTCCTAGTGAAGCACCTAAGATTGGCTATCATTTAATGGCTCATTCCCTGAGAAGGTGCAGGGAAAAAATCAGATCAAAGAAAAGCATTTCCCTTATTCCTATATATAGAGAGAGAGAAAATGGCAATTTTTCTGTAGTCCTGCCCTGAATGGGTAATTGCAAACTGCTTAAATCACTTTAATTAGGCCTTGATTCAAAGGCCTAAGTTTATTTTCCTTATATTTTTTTGTACATTTTACATTTCATTCACAAGTTAATTTTTTCTCCTTTTTTTTGAATTTTATTCTTTTTTATTTTTTTTATTATTTCTTTTGCCAATTGATTTCATGCACCTCCGTGACTCACTCAGCCATGCATCCTTGGCTGACCTTTTCAGGGGAGTAACGTGTTATTTAAAATTTCCCTCAGGGGGTGTGTGTTAAGTTTTTATAATCATAATGTCTGAATTATAATCTATATTGCAAGTCAATTTTTACTCCTTTAGAAGTAACCTCAGAGGGGGTAATGTTTAATTCTCAGAAGCAAATGTATGTTTTGTAATCTATAATGTAAAGTTTAAATTCTTTGAGAATAATTTCAGGATAAGGCTTGTACCATCCCCCCAGAATCCGGACAACTGAACCTGTTTGGTGGAGGCACCAAAAGATGCCTGAAGAGCCTTCACTGGATCATGAAGACCCAAATTTGAACTTTGGGACTCAGTTGATCTGAACTATGGGGCTTGAACGAATTGAATGCATTTATTTTGAATGGACACTCTTATTCCAGTGGGGGACTGCCCCAAAATTGGCTTTTTGTCAACGTGGCTAGCTTTTGTCCTCTTTTCTTTTGGTTTAAGATCCACTGAAAAAGACCAGTTTTTTTCAACGGATCTCAGTGGGGTAATGTGTTATTTAAAATCACTTGGGATACTTGGAACTACATTTCCCGTGATCCCCAATGTGTTTCCTGTTTTAGATTACGTATTCTAGGTGAGGGACTGTTTTAAATTGGGGGTAAGTGACTTCAAACTGCCTCTTTAGCTACCTGAGCACGAGAAGGTATGAATGGTAAAATGGCTGAGGAGGGAGTTTAAATACTCACAGGCGTGGTCTTATATATATATTTTACCAGCATGGCCATGGCTTTAATTAAAATACTAATTTTTATATTTATATCAGTCTTTATCATTTTTAATCGTAACAGAATACTTGGGTTTAAATCACTAATTAAATGCTTGATTTTGGTCAAGTCCCTATACCTCTATTATCTAGAAAATAATTCTTTTCTTGATCATTTTTGATACTATAAATATGAAAACCCTGTCCCTATTTTTGTTAGGAAATGTTTTTATCAAATGTAATATCTTTTTGTAAAATAAACCAGAAAATTTAGGAAATTTATTTTTAATAAACAGGGTTTTGACTCAAAGTTCTCCTTGAAAATGTAAAATTTTGGTTTTTAGAGGTGTTTTTAAAATATTTTATGATCTTATTTCCATTTTAAGAGATTATTAAATTAAAAAATCAAGATGATGTTGTGCTTAACTTACATTTTCAGTACAGCATGTCAGCATATGTTAAAACATCCACCACTATTATTAAAAGTAGATAGAGTTGGATTGGATGATGATGTAATTTGATGTAATCATTATCTGTTTAGTGGTTGTACTCAAATTAGAGTAGTTAATGGTTGATTTAAAACCTGACCTTGTTTCCAGTGGCATGCCCCAGATAATTATGTTTGACCTAATGTTATATCAATATCATTCTCATCAAATTCACGGGAGGAAGAAGGGGGAAAAAAAGAGAAGGGAAGTGTGTGTGTGTGTGTGTGTGTGTGTGTGTGTGTGTGTGTGTGTGTGCGCGCATGTGNAGAGAGAGAGAGAGAGAGAGAGAGAGAGAGAGAGAGAGAGAGAGAGAGAGAGAGAGGGAGAATAAATTATTGGGTGAAATTTGATATAAAAGGATGACATTCACTGGAGGATAATGCAATTTCTTACAAAAATCAAGTTGAAAGGCAATGTTTTAAAAGAAATATTTTTTATATTTAAAAATAAGTACTTGTAGCCCTTAGACTTAAAGTTCATTTTGAGTGTTTAAGGTGCTAGATGAGACTATCTAGAAAGCTAATGTGATCTTAGACTATATCAGTGATTGCAAACCTTTTAGACTCTGTGCCATGCTCTGCCCCGCCACCCAAAGACTGCATTCGATAGGTTTGCCATCATGGGATTATATCCATAGATATAAATCCTCAAGGAAAGGTAAAAATAAAAAGTTTACTATATTTTGATATATAAAACTCCTGGTGTATTATAAGTATTACTTCTCAAGATGGTTACTAATGACTTGGAAAACGATCAAAGAATGGTCCCCAAGATATTAAATGTTTCAGTCTATATTGTATGAAAATCATTTGAAGGAACTGAATACTTTTTTACTATAACAGAGGAAACTCAGGGAACCTTGGTAAAAGTGATCAAGTATTTATATGATTGCCATTTAAAAATGGTGTCAGGGGAGTTCTGGGGTTGGAACCAAGATGGAAAAATAATCCAGAGCCACCATGGGAATCCTCTCCAACAAGGATTAAAATATCACCACAAAATGAATACAGGAGTGAAAGAACCAACAACAAATCAGAGTGAAACAACTTTCAAGGAATGAAATACCCAAAAGGTAGTCAAAGAACATCTGGGACACTATTTTGAGAGGAGAGCAGAGCCAATAAGAAGATATAGCAATAAGGGAAGAGCAAGCCAAGAGGAAGCCACACCCCCTACCCCACATCTGCTGCTAAGGTTTAGAAACCTATAACTAAGCCAACATCCAAATCCTGAGATCCTGCCTAGGAAAATAGTGGTACAAACCAAACCATAGTCATTGATATTTCAAATCTGTGGAGAAGTACAGAGCTCTAGCCCAGGGAATTCTAGCCTAGGTTTGGGATAAGGACATAGTTCACATTTTGGGGTAGCTGGCAGTACTGAGTATTAAGGACTAAGTACTGATTTTTTGCCTAAAGGTCAGGCAGACTCCAAGACAGGACAATCAAGGCTGTGCCTAATTGGATCAAGTACACAGTGAGACCAGAAACTTGAACTTAAGCCTGGGGCTAGAATTTCATTAGCCTCTGACCAGATCAAGATCAGAGTGAGATCAAAAGCTTACACCTAAGCCTAAGGGAAGTCTTAAAGATATCAGCATCACAAGGGCCAATTGAATCAGCAGTAGGAGGTGTTATCAGAGGTCTCAGCCCTCAGACCATCACATCATCCCCTCCAAGCCTACCTATAATTAAATAGGAAAATGAGCAAACAAGAAAAGCAACTAACTAAAGAATTTTTATAAAGACAAAGAGTAAAGTACAGACACAGAGGGGTGCATTCAAAGCAAAGGAAAAATACCCAAAGTCCAAAAGAAAATTATGGATTAGACAAAGATTCATGAATAATTCAAAAAGGACTTCAAAAACCAATTAAGAGAGGCAGAGGAAAAGTGAAAAGGAGAAATGAAAGTGATGCAAAGAGAATGAAAGTGATGTAAGAAGAAATGGGTCAATTGAAAAAGAACTAAAAACTGACAGAGGAAAATCAGGCCTTAAAAATCAGAATTGATCATCTAGAAACTAAAGATTTCTTGAGAAATAAAGAAACAAATAATAAAAATCAAAGGAATAAAATATAGAGGACAACATGAAATATCTTACTGAAAAAACAATTGACCTAGAAAACAGATCTAGAAGAGAGAATTTGAGAATTATTGGACTAAATGAAAGCCATGATTAAGAAAAAAAAAAACCTTGGATATGATATTATAATAAATTATCAGCGATAACTGCCCAGAGATCCTTGAACGAGAAAATAAAATTGAAATTGAAAGAATTCTCAGATCACCTCCAGAAAGAAATCCTCAGATGACAACTTCCAGGAACATAATAGCTAAAATCAAGAGTTGCCAGGCCAAAGAAAAAAAATTAATTTGACTTTAGGAAGAATTAGCATTAGAAATTAGAAAATGAATGAAAAACTGAGCTCATTCAGAGAAAGAAAAAAGAAGTTTGCTGACATAAGTTTATGCTTATATATAATACTTCAAAGTTTCAGGGAAGTGGGGGAAAAAAAAGAACTACTTTTCCTTCAAACTTTTCCCACAATATCCACCTAGAAATAACTTCTGAATTGTATTCAGGTGTCATATTTTACCTAAAAATTTCACATTTTCTGATTTTTTTTCATGAAATACAAAGACGTTGGACAGTAACTAGTAACAAACATGAATTAAAATCAAGGTAGGAAATAGAATCTCTTGATGAATGTGAGGAATTCTGCTTGCAGGCTTAGGGCTTATAGTTGTACTATTAATTTTAAATCCAATATTAACTCAAAACATTAGAGAAAGGAACTATGTGGTCTTGAGGAATTAGCATATTGCTCATTGCCTAAAATATTGTTTTTCAGTTGTTTCATTTATGCCTAAGTCTTTGTGTTCCCACTTAAGGTTTTCATGGGAAACATACTGGAGCATTTAACCATTTCCTTTTCTAACTAATTTTACGAAAAAGGGAACTAAGGCAAACATGCTTAAATTTCTTGACCATTGTAACCCAGTAAATGTCTGAAGCCCATTTTGAAATTAGACCTAAATCTAGGTCCAGAACTCTTATAATCATGTAGGGAAGAGAGAGTTGTGACCAGAGAAAAAATTGTTCCCTGAAGACACACCCAGAAAGGACATTGAAAATATGATGGAAATATTCAACTCTCCATCCAAGTATACTTGAGAAATGAAAAGAAAGAGTCAAGAACCAGCTGGCCATCTAAACTGTCCAGAGCAATGTTGTGAAAATTTATTAGCCAAGACATCAAAAAAATAAAACAAAGTCTCCAAGCAAAGAAGAAATAGGTTTATTGAGAGCGAGTTGGTCCCACAATAAAGCTGAACTCTGGTTAGGAACTGAAGACCCTGAGCCTTGTGAACAGCCTCTTTAAAAAGGAAATTATGACAAAGGCCTAAATTAACAGATATGTATATATTTGGGTTTTACATACAGGGTGGAGGTCACATAGGAGGAAATAGCAAAGTGCATGCAGTAAAATTTATGAACCTATATTTAATAATTTCACAGCATGGCAATGTGACTGTACAAGAATAAAAGATAAAAAGTTTGAGTCATGGCTAGGGATGGGGCAGAGCAATAGAATGGCTGTAAAGTATTTCAATATTATATCAAAGTCATCATGGAGAATGGGATTTCACATTCACAGCAACATATAAAAATAATTTGTATTACAGTTGAATTCTATAATCAAAATCAAGAACTGGTCAGAAGTATTTATCAAAATTGGTCTTTTTATATTGTAATTATAGCTAATGTTATCACTCCCATATAGACATGTCATTATGGCAAATGAATTTCTTTGGGATGTAATTGAATTTTGCTTGCCTTGACATTGGTAGAATATGTATGCCAGAAGACAGGGTAAAAGGAGAGGTTTAACATGGAAAAATACTTCTAATATCTATTAAAGTAGGAAATATGGAGAGAGGTACAAACATATACACAGACATATACACAAAGAGATAGAGTGAGAGAGAGGATTTAGTGGGCATTTTGTGATATGAGTCCCCAAACCAAAGACTAATTGATCATTCTTTGGTAAAAATATTAGTTATTTGAACAAATATATCCCTGTTCTTTAAATTTTCTTTTAATTGTTGATTTAATTGATAATATAAAAGTATATCTCTAGATAAAAATGAGATGCATTTTAATATTTTTATGGATGTCCATTTTGAATAGATGGGTGCTGTTAGGAAAAGAGTATTGATATTGACATATAAAGAGAAAGACAGAATTTGACTGCATAGTTAAGAATCTAGAATTAAAAAAAAATGGGTAATTCTAGACAAAAAAATAAGAGTTTCTTAGGCTATGATCAGTAGACAGTTTTAGCAATAAATTTCCTAAATGGAAAAACAAAACTGAATCTAGGGTATCTTTCCCCTTTGCCTAAAATGAGCTAAAATCTCATTCTTTTGAGTGGTACAACACTGGAATTTTGGTTGCCATTGATTGATTCATAGCTCTCTGTATTCTAAAACACTCATAAAAATAAATCTCTCTCTAATCAACAGTGAAGCAAAATGTGGAGATTAATGAATTTCAACTTCCTGGTGAACGTAGAAAAGATATGGCTGGACCTATTTTGCAATGCCTACATGACAATGGTCAGAAATAGAAAATGGAGTGAATATTTTCCTCTTGTTTTTGTCTTCAACTTCTGCCTTCCAGACTATATGCAAACAAGCACAGAACGCTATAGATTCTAAAAAAGTTTTGATTAATCTTTACTATTTGCATGCTACTGTATTGACTACAGAACATTTAAAAAATAACTCATAATAGTAGCAATTTTACTAGTTTAGTAAACAAGAAGTTTACATATCATTGAGGGGGAGATATACAGAAACAATTATAATACTGAATAGAATATCTTTAGAGCCAAGAGAGGTTCAGACAGAGTCCTTTTTAGAAAATTTGAAGAGGAAAAACTCACTTTCACACACACAAGTATGCACAAAGGAACACACATGAATATGCAAATATATGCATGTGAATATGTATGCATGTGTATCTAAATGACATTTCTCTCTATATATATATGTTTAACATGTATGTATGCATGTACATGTATATAAAATTCATTGATAGATATTGATACCTTGTGAACTGAGATGTCAGTAGACTTGCCCAGGGTTATACAAACAGTACTGCTAAAGTCAGGACATGCATGTAGTTCTTTGTGACTGAGAATGCCTCTCTACATACTAAACCCATACTAAAATCAACTATGGACAAATTCCTAGTGATGGGGAGGAAAACCCAAGAGACTTGGGTATTACAATTCAAACTCTCTTACTCCAGGCAATCTGGAACTCTTTTGATCCCAACAGCCACTATACAAAGAACCTCCAGAGATTGTATCAGCTATCCACACCAACTCCTAGTCACATACCAACCATACCAGAATCCCCAAAACAGCAAAATACTGTAAGGGAAAGACATGTGGTGGTATGAAGGAAGCAAGTCAAATCACTGCCACCACAAACATAACCTAAAACCAGAGTAGATTTTAGTCTAGCCCCCTGAACCCCAAATATTTGTGAAAAACAGCACAGTTTCCTGAGATTACAAGTCATGATTAATTCAGTAAAATCCCCTATAACCATCATCTAAATGATTTACCAATTTTGGTAATTTAATTTGACAACTAACTACAGCTTCTGGCACCCCCTATCTCCTCAGCTTCCTCTATTAATGAAGAGCTGAACAAAACATTCTTGCTATGAATGTCCTTAGAACTGGCTAATGATTCTATAACAGAAATAAATATGTATTTTTAATGGAACATAAAATTTTAAAAGTACCAGGGGGCAGTTTGGTGGCTTAGTGGATTGAGAACCAAGCCTAGAGATGAGAGGTACTAGGTTCAAATCTGACCTCAGACACTTCCTAGCTATGAAACCCTGCCATTGCCTAACCCTTACCACTCTTCTGCCTTGGAGCCAATACACAGTATTGACTCCAAGATGGAAGATAAGGGTTTTTATTTTTTTAAAAAGTACCATTGGTTTTGTTACTGTCTTGTTAGTACCATCTGATCATTCTATCTGATTGAAATCTAGTGCCTAATTGTGGAAGTTCTTCAATCAGAATATGAGTTTCTTGAAATCTTTGTCTTCCTTATCTATTTATAATTCTTGTAATGAGCAATACTTTACACATGGTTAACACAATAATTTTATTCATTAATCAATTTACTCAGTTATTCACATAAAACTAGATCTTCATAGGATCATATAATCAAATATTTATAGATTCTTGATATTTCAAAGGTCACTTAATCCAGTCATATCATTCTGAAAATGAATAAATTGCAGTTTATGATTTTCTACTACTTAATTCACATGGTCGAGGAGTTAATCAGTGATAAAGTAAAATGGCGGCAGAAATTATACTGTCCATTCTCTGAGGTTAGCAGTAAAAGAGAAAAGATAAATGACCATTTATTTGTAGCAGATATAAAGAAAAAATATTTTTGTTTGTTTTTAGCCACAGTGGAATAAGGAGAACATTTGTAAGTGGAAGGAAAAAAAATCAGTAAAGATGAAGAACCTGGAGAGTTAGAGACAATGAATAATGAATAGAATTAGTTTCTTAAAGTTGGTGTGGGGAATGGAATTAGTTATGAGGTTAGTTGCCTTCGCTAGGAATTAAGGTACTTCTAGGATAAGTGGGAAGGGTGAACAAATGTTGAAAACAGTGAGACATTGAGGTATGGAGAAGTAGAGGATGAAGAAGTTCATCATGTATATCATTAATCATAACAGTGTAGCAAGTTGTCCACAAATATAATTGGAGCTGAGGTAATGGCCTAAATATTTTTAGCCTTTTTGACTTATTTACTCCTTCCTCTGGCTGCTCATTCTCTTTTGATGTTAGCCATTGGTAAATTATGATAAAGATATGATCATAGCAATAGAGGATGCAGTTCTTATTCATGTTCTGCAGAACAACTTCCTAAAATCAAAGAAATATACTAAAACGAAGCATTTTAAGCCCCTTTGGCGCAAACAAGTCACTTGTTTTCTCTAATGCTCCATCACCATGGAAAAGAAGTTTCCATACTTTTTTCTAACCCTTATTTGAGGGTGATCTAGAGAAACTGGAAACATTAAAATTGTAATTTAATTTTATACATGTAAAAGCTCTAGAAGAATCTATTCAAAGAATGACTAGTCAGACACTCCAAACTAAACTTGAGTTTTGAAATACCTGCCATATCAATTGCATATTTTGGAGAAGGAATAAATATTCAACTCTTTGAGAATGAACTATGTATTTTATTTTATAGATATGCCCAGTCCTTTCCTCAATATATAACATATAATAGGAATCTAATAAATGTTTACTTGAATTCAACTAAAAATCAAGATATATAGTCCTCCTTCTCTGCACTGCTATGTTGTACTTCTTAAAGCAAAATTCCTTTCTTCCAGGTTCCAATTAAAATCCTTTCATTATATGGAGGGACAGTGTCTAGATTAGGGCTCCATATAACTTATCAGGAAAAGGGAAAGTAAACGTAACTACTACAAACAAGACAAGGATAGGCTCCATTATTTAAGGGACTTCATTTACTTTTACCACCCTATCATTTTATCTCCATTGTAATAAAAGGGGGTCGCTAAATGAAGGGGGGGGGAGTAAGTAGGATGGAATCAGGCCAATCTTGAGGCTATAGAACAAGGGTACGGGTGTGGAGGCAGCAGGTATCCTTTACCCAACTTGGCAAAGAAATGAGTGAAATACTCTAATGCTACTATACCCAAGCCCCTTTAACTTCAGGATTCTATAGCCCTGCCCTGAGAAGGAAGTAATTTCCTATTGGATAAATGATGGAGTCAAACAGGAAGAAAATATGGTACTTCCTGATCCAAACTGTTAATGGTGCTGACTAGCTGTAGACTTTAGAATATCCAGACAGCTCTCCTTACATGGCCCTACATAGAAGTTAGGCAATGACTACAAGTTCTTAGATTTAAAAGGTTGATGGATTTATTTGATAATGAAGTAATTAGGTGAAAGGGATTTGATAAGAGGATGAGATGATCTAAGAACTTTAAAACAGCTAACTTCACTAAACTAGATTTGAGATGCTGAAGATCTTGTGAAGCTGAAGATAAGAATGCCTAAGCAGATTCAAACTCTAATTTGCTTCTCTGCTGACCCAGAGCTGGCAAGCCCTGGGTCAGTATGGTGTTGCCTTGTTTGTTGCTATAAATAAATATTCTTCACTCTAAAGGAATGGATTGATTTGCCAGATGTGTTGGTGTTGGATGGCCTGCAGTGTTAGTTTTAAGTTTACCTACCTAAATAAACTAACCCATGTTCCACCTCCCTCCAACCGGGGTCCCAAACCCAAGGGGCTAGAAGGAAAAGTGACCAAGTCAGGGGTCTGTGAGCTTTTTATATACCCTGCCTTCCAACTTCCAGGCTGGCACAAGCCCCGGTCTCATGCCAGGTTCTTAGCTTGCATCCATGAAACATGGCAGTATGATTTTACATACTATACCACTCATATTTTGCCATATTTAAAAAGAAGTTTGTACTATTCTTATAAAAGAAGGGCTATAATCTCTGATGCTACTCATGTGTGAATTAGATATAATTTGCTTGTTTTCATGATATTTATAGTTGTGCTAAATATTTTAACAGAAAAGCTAGAAGGGCAATTGACACAATAAAAAATTACCAAAAAAAATTAGAATCTGATGAAGAAATTTGGTAAAGTTCTTCTTTCAATGAAATATATATATATTTTAGTTAGATGAATAAAGAAATAAATCATTCTCTGTTGAAGAATATCCAATTAGTTATTGCTTCTCTCAAATAAAAAATAAAACAAATATATATCACAACCATGGCAATAAAGTTTCCTTCATATGGGATCATTTTTCAGAGTCTAAAATTGTAATTGATTTAAAAAAATCTATCAGGCACTCTGAAAGCACAAACATTAAAAAGAAACTATTATGATGGATGATTGTGTGCATATCTTCTATCAGTTTTGTATTTGAAATAAGCAGGGTATATTTCAGATGCTTTCTTCCTTGATATTATTCAGTTATATATTTTAATTCCACACATTGACTAAGGAGCATATAGTATTATTGTTTGTCCAGTGTTTAGTAGTGCTCCAGAGAATTTTATAGAAGGAAAAGGGAACTAAGCTTTTAATATCTTTAGTCAATATGAAGACAGATAGGCTATCCTCTAGTGAACAAAGGAGAGGTCACTAATATGCTAGGCATCACAACTACATCTAGAGTCACTGTTGTCAAATTTATTCATATTTCTTTGCTGCTGCTTTCTAGATTAAACATGAAACAGACTGCTTCTTTAAAAGTAAGGTGAAGAGAGACTTGTACCTATTTCTGGGATGTATAGAAAAATTATGCTTTCCTTTTCCTTTGATTCTGCCTTTTCTCTTATCCCTCTTACCCTCCCCTCAAATTTTTGTTTTTAGTCTGTCTCCCATCTTTCCCTTCTCTAATGTTATTTCCATTTTGACCCCTCCCTTCTTATTATTCTCCTCTTTTAAGCAATCTCCAACCTCTTCCTCCCTTGTATTGCTTCCCTCCCAACCAGCCCATTTATTGCCCTTCTACTTTTCTATAGGGCATAATACATTCTCTGCCCCAATGGATATCACTATTCTTACCTCTCTGAACAAAATCCAATGAGTATAAGATTTAAGTATTACCTGTCTCCAACCTCTTCCTCCCTTCCATTGTATTAGTCTTCTCCCCTCTCCTCTCTATGCGCTTCTTTATATATTATCCCATTTTATCTCTTTTCCCATTTCTCTTAGTATTATTTTCTTTTTTACCCCTAGTTTTTTTTATAATTTTTGATATATCATCCTATAGAGTTTATTACTGTAACCTATTGGCATACTTCTTCTAGCTACCCTGATGATAATTTTTAATACTTTTCAGGATCATCTTTTCATATAGAAATACAAATCATTTGAACTTATTTTGTCTCTTAATATTTTTCCCCCTTTCATAATTACCTTTTAATGATTCTCTTGAATTCTGTATTTGGGCATCAGATTTGCTGTTGAAGTCTGGTCTTTTCTTCAGGAATGCTTGGAAATCATCTGTTGTATTAAATGACCATACTTTCTCCTGCAATAATACAGGCACCAGTTTTTCTGGATTTCTTGGTTGTAGGCCCAATTCCCTTGCTTTCCAGAATATCATATTCCATGACTTCCAGTCCTTCAGTGTGGATGTAAAGTTTTGTGTAATCCTGACTGTGGTTCCATGATATCTGGATTGTTTATTTTTAGCAGCTTGTAGTATCTTTTCCTTGGTCTGAAAGTTCTTGAATTTGGCTATAACATTCCTGTTTATTGTCAATTGTGGATTTAATGCAGGAGGTGATCTGTGGATTCTTTCAATCTCTACCCTCTTTTTCAAAAATATCATTGCAGTTTTCTTGGATAATTTCCTGTAGAATGATGTCTATGCTTTTACTTTTGTCATGATTTTCAGGTAGTCCAATAATTCTTGAATTGCCTCTCCTGAATATATTTTCCTTAGTGTTTTCATTCTTTTGATTTTGTTTTATAGATACTTGCTGCCTTGTGAAATCATTAGCTTCTAATTATTTGGTTCTAATTTTTAGACTGAATTTCATACATGAATTTTTGATCCTCTTTTTGCTTTTGATCTATTTTTCTTTCTAGGTCATTGTCTTTATCTTTTACTTTCTTTTCCTCATTTTTGAACTGGTCAATTCTGGCTTTCAAGACACTATTTTCTTGTTTTAGTTTATGTTTCTCTGTTTCAAGATGACCTATTTTGCTTTGTAAGTTCTTTTCCCAATTTTCTTCAACCTCTCTTAAATGTTTTTTTGAATTCTGTTTGAGTTCTTCCAAAGCCTGTGTCTAATTTTCTGGAGTTCCTGAGACTTTGCTTGGTGTTCCTTGGTCCTCCTATGTTCCATTTGTTCTTTGTTCATTACCTGAATAGAAGCTGTCCAATGTAAATTTTTTTTCTTTTTCTGTTGTTTACTCATATTTTTTTTTCCTTTTTCACCCTCCTTATTGGCTGTATTTTTGCTTCTCTGTTTTTTTTCTTTTTTTTTTTTTTTTTTTTTTGCTGTATCTGTGGGTTTGGGCTTTTCTGCCCTGGAGAGACTGCTTCTTCTCTGCTCTGCTGATTAACTGAATTAGGCTGATAGAGCTGACCTATTACATTAATGTGCCCTGAGGCCAGATCTTCCCCAGCTCCCAGCAAAGGTTGAAGATGAAAGTGAAGGTGTGGAGGTTAAAGGTAGTTACCCTTTGTTCTCAGTCTTCCACTTTACTTCTTTCTGCCAGCCACTTCCCTGCCAGCTGCCAGGTCGGAGCTCTGAGCTTCCTGTGGTGGTACCAAGGTACTCTGTCAAAGTTTCAACCTCTGCCATGGTATCCTAGTCAGCCACATTCCTACCATGGGTCTCACTGCAGTAGGTGGGGTAGTGATATAAAAATCCTTCCTAGATGGATGGGAGATGATAACCATCTACCTAGGGAACTATCTAGGCCAATAAAGCATACACCCGTTGGCTTTAGAAAAAAAGTTTAATTTTGTAACAGAAGTAAGGGAAAATAATTGGTAATTTCTTAAAACCATATATCTAATCTCCAACCCACACTCTTTCATCTCATGGTGAATTAGTTCTTCTCCTTGAGAATTCACTCAATCTGCTCTAAACTCCTTATCTCTAACTAAGCCCCAAAAAACCCAGCTATCTGACTAGAAACTAACCTAAATAATATGGATTACAAAAAGGATAAATAGGAAGGACTCAAAGATGTATTTGAGCCCTTACTTAAAGCCTGGGATTGCTACTAGTAATACTCAGAGCCCCAGATGACCAAACTCTGGATTTTAATTTCACCAAGTAGATTTCTGACAGATGGATCATGGACAGATGATCTCTGCACTTTAGGGAAAGCAGTATACTCCAAGGCAAATTCTCAAACCCAGGAATTATTAACCTTTCCACAATATTGGGATTTCCAAGGGGAAAATTGTCAGAGCCAAAGATCCTCCTTCCTAGCTCAGTCAAAGCCAGATTCAGAGTAACCATTAATTTCCAGTAAAAATTTCCAAGATCATTTTTTCCTTGTCAGAATCTTTTCCCAAGGCTTATATCCAAATTCTTCTCCTTTCCTCTTAAAGCTAATCTATGAAATTTCCTCTATGCCTTACTTACCTTCTACAGGAAGGGTATTGGATACTTCCCTCATACCCAAGAATTTGACTTTATCTGTGTACCTTTCAGGTTGGATCTTCTGGGAGATGCCTGTGGCTCTGTCTTGTTGTTGAATTTGGCTTTCTGTCTATTTTGTAGATTTCTTCTGGTTGTTTAGTAGCTCTATAAGTTTGGGCTTTTCCACCCTGCAGAGCCTTCTTCTCTGTACTATTAATAAAGTGGATTATGTCAGTTGAGCAGATCTACAGTGGTGAATGTGCTCTGAGGCCTCTTATGGGGGAACTCTTATGGGTAACTTAAATATTACTAGGTTTAGAGAAAGTAGAGAAGGAGGACTGACAGGACAGGGCAACAGACTGGGAATAACAAACTTGGAAAGCACAAACCCCTCCAAAGAACAAGGAAGGGGAGACTAAAGATTGGCAGTTGATTCCAACTGCCACCACAGATCCCCCTAGCCAGGGAGTCTATGAAACTAACAAATAACTGAGTATACTTGGACAACAGGATTTATAAACATAGGCTTAATTGAATAAACTTTAGTTTGAAAGAAGGGAAAAGGGGTCTCTATTCTTACAACCTATGGGCAAGTCTCTGGATCATGGTAAGAACTTATCTACACTAAACTTTAGGCTATATCAAGACACAGCTAGACTATCAGGTATGGAAGTGGGATCCTCACTACTGAGTCCTATCCAATTCCAGTGATGATACAGTTCTCCCAGGTCCTCACCCAGTAATCCTTGAGATGGGTAAGGTTAGGGAGTTAAACCAGCCTGAGATGACCAGCAGACCAGGTCAGGTTTGATAGACCCAACCTAACTTTCTGACAGAAAGATGATTTTCTTCCTTCAAGTTACCAGGAAAAAAATTTCACTTTATCTGAGGTTTTCCACTGAGTCAGTTGGTCAGCAACCACTTTCACCCAGCCAACATGGAGCCATCCCAGGAGAGAGAGAGCCACTTCCCGCTTCTCCATTCCATTTAGAATTCTTAAAATCCAAACTCTCAAACTCCCCAAATTAACTTACAAAACAGCATGTTAAAATGCCTGAATCTTGAGTCATAGCCCCTCCATATCAACATAGGCCAAGGAAAAGGTTCAATATTAACAGAAAATTCCAAATCAAGAAATAGGGCAGAAAAATGGGCAAAGAACACAAAAGAACTTGGCCATAAAAATCTACTTTCTTGAAAGGAAAAATCTAGACACAAACTCAGAAATAGATAATGAAGTCAAAACATAAAGAAGTCTCCATATTGCTTATTTTGATACCTTCAATTTCTTTTTCTTCTCTAATTGCTACTGTTAGTGTTTCTAGTACAATGTTAAATAATATAGGTGATAATGGGCATCCTTGTTTCACTCCTGATCTTATGGGGAAGGCTTCTAACTTATCCCCATTGCATATGCTTGTTGATGGTTTTAGATATATACTGTTTATTATTTTTAAGAAAGGACATTCTATTCCTATAATTTCCAGTGTTTTCAATAGGAATGAATGTTGTATTTTGTTAAAGGCTTTTTCAGCATCTATTGAGAAAATCATGTGATTCTTGTTTGTTAGATTGTTGATATGGTCAATTATGTGGATGGTTTTCCTAATGTTGAACCATCCTTGCATTCCTGGTATAAATCCCATCTGATCATGGTGGATAATCCTCTAGATCACTTGCTGGAGTCTCTTTGCTAGTATTCTATTTAAGATTTTTGCATTTATGTTCAATAGGGGAATTGGTCTGTAGTTTTCCCTCTCTGTTTTTGATCTACCTAGCTTTGGAAACAGTACAATATTTGTGTCATAAAAGGAATTTGGTAGGACTTCTTCTTTGCTTATTATATCGAATAATTTGTATAGTATTGGGATTAGTTGTTTTTTGAATGTTTGATAAAATTCACTTGTGAAACCATCAGTCCCTGGCGATTTTTTCTTAGGGAGTTCTTTGATGGCTTGTTCAATTTTGTTTTCTGATATGGGATTATTTAGGTATTCTATTTCGTCTGCTTTTAATCAAGCAAATTTATATTTTTGTAAATATTCATCCATATCACCTAGATTGCTATATTTATTGCATATAATTTGGTGAAATAGTTTTTAATAATTGCCTTAATTTCCTCTTCATTGGAGGTGAGGTCTCTCTTTTCATCTTTGATACTGTCAATTTGGTTTTCTTCTTTCCATTTTTTATTAGATTGACCAGTACTTGTCTATTTTATCTGTTTTCTCAAAATACCAGCTTCTAGTCTTATTTTTTAATTCAATAGTTCTTTTATTTTTGATTATATTGATTTCTCCCTTGATTTTTAGTATTTCTAATTTAGTTTTCATCTGGGAATTTTTAATTTGCTCGCTTTCTAATTTTTTAAGTTGCATGCCCAATTCATTAATCTCTGCCCTCCCTAATTTGTTAATATATGCACTCAAGGATATAAATTCCCCCCTGAGCTCCTTATCTGCATCCCACAGAGTTTCGTAGGATGTCTCATCATTGTCATTCTGTTCAATGAAATTGTTGATTGTTTCTTTGATTTCTTCTTTGACTAATTGGTTTTGGAGAATCATATTATTTAATTTCCAATTAGTTTTTGATTTGCCCATCCAGGTGCCCTTACTAATTACTATTTTTATCACATTATGATCTGAGAAGGTTACATTTATTATTTCTGCTTTTTTTTGCATTTATTTGCAATGTTTCTATGCCCTATTACATTGTTGATCTTTGTGAATGTACCATGTGCAGCTGAAAAGAAGATGTATTCCTTTTTGTCCCTATTTATTTTTCTCCACATATCTATTAAATCTAATTTTTCTAGGTTTTCATTCACCTCTCACCTCTTTCTTATTGATTTTTTGGTTTGATTTATCTAGATCTGAAAGAGGAATATTTATATCCTCCTCTGGTTTTACTGTCTATTTCCTTCTTGAGCTCTGGCAGTTTCTCCTTTAGGAATTTGGATGCTATGCCATTTGGTGCATACATGTTGAGCAATGTTATTTCCTCATTGTCTATACTGCCTTTTATCAGGATGTAATTACCTTCCCTATCTTTTTAATCATATTTATTTTTACTTTGGCTTTGTCAGAAATCATGATTGCCACTCCTGCTTTCTTTTTCTCATTCGAAGCCCAAAAGGTTTTTCTCAAGCCCTTTACCTTAAACCTGTATATGTCCACCCACCTCATATGTGTTTCTTGTAGAGAACACATGTTAGGATTTTGGTTTCTAATCCACTCTGCTATTTGCTTCTGTTTAATGGACGAGTTCATCCCCTTCACATTCAGAGTTATAATTTTCAGTTGTGTATTCCCCAATATTTTGGTATCCTCTCCTAGTTCTGCTCCTCCTTCTTACACTATTTCTTTTTAAACCAGTGGTTTGCTTTAAGCCAGTAACCCTTGTCCCCTCCCTTGATTTACTTCCCTTTCTACCTCCTCCCTTATTATTTCCCTATTTTTGTTTTTAAGGTCTAATGAATTCCCTCCCTCTTCTTCTCCCCTCCATTTTTTTACCTCCCCACTTTATCCCTTCTTGGATTATCCCTTCTGACTTTCTCTGCAGGGTTAGATAGAGTTTTATATCCCAATGGATATAGCTATTCTTCCCTCTCAGGGTTAATTCCACTGAGGGTAAGGTTTAAATATTACCTCTTAATATTCTCTTCCTCTCCTTCTTATAATAGTGTTCATCCCCTCCCCTTCCCATGCCCTCTTTGTATGTAACAGAATATCCTATTTTTCTTATTAATTCAAGTTTCTCTTGGTGTCCTCTACTATTTACTCCCCTCTTTCCCACCCCCATATCATCTTAGACCATATAGTACTCCTACCTCTCCCTATGAATAATTCTTCTAATTACTATAATAGTGAAAACTATAATAGTGATTAGAGTTCACTACAGAGAATTACACGTGACATTTCTCCACATAGGAATACAAATAATTAGATCTTATTGAAGCTTTTAAAGAGGCAAATTTAAAATATTATGAGTTTTCTTTCTTTTCCCTCTGTTTCTTATTTACCTTTTCATGTTTCTCTTGATTTTTGTGGTTGGATATCGAACTTTCCATTTAGTCCTGGTCTTTTCTCAGCAGATACTTGGAAATCTTCAATTTTGTTGAATGCCCATACTTTCCCCCAGAAGTATATAGTTGGTTTTGATGGATAGTTGATCCTTGGTTGTAGACCCAGTTCTCTTGCCTTTCTGAATATCATATTCCAAGACTTGTGGTCTTTTAGAGTGGAGACTTCCAGATCCTGTGTGATTGTGATGATTGCTCCTTTATATCTGAATTACCTCTTTCTGGTTTCTTGTAAAATTTTTTCTTTTACTTGGGAGCTCTTGAATTTGGCTCTTATATTCCTGGGAGTTGTCTTTTCAGGGTCTAGTGTAGAGGGTGATCTATGGATCCTTTCAATGTCTATATTGCACTCTTGTTGTAGAACTTCAGGGCAATTTTGCTGAATAATTTCTTTTAGTGTTGAGTCCAAATTTCTATTAATTTCTGCTTTTTCAAGAAGACTACAGATTCTCAGATTGTCTCTTCTAGACCTGTTTTCTTGGTCTGTCACACTATTCCCCATTTCTCTAGCCAAATCATTTCCATCTTTCTTGTCATCTCAGATTTGAACTCTTCAAGAGCTTGTGACCAATTTTCATTATTTTGGGAGTGTTTGGATGTGATTGTGTGTTTGTTCTCCTCTTCTCTTTGCTCCGTTGTCTGGATTTTCTGTGTAAAAGTTGTCAAGTGTTAAAGATTTCTTCTTGTTAATCTTTCTCTTCTGGGGTTTCTGATTCTGGCTTTCCATTTTTGGCTCAGAGCATTCTCAGCTTTATCCTCACACTCAGGGTCTATCTGCACTCTTTAGGCTCCTCAGGTCTAAGGTTTGGTTGTTCTCAAGGCCAAGCCTCCTGGTTGTCCCCCTTGATTGATCCTCTGCTGGAGGCTCCTTTACCACTCTTAGGGCTCTGTGTCCACAGTCGTGCACCCATCTACACTGGTTCCCCACTCACAGTTCCTGAGCCTTTGCCTGCCCCTGGGTCAGCACCTTTACCCAAGCCTGCGCTCAAAGTCTGTGTTCAAAGTCCGCGTGTGTTCTTTAACCTCTTGGGGTCTTAAGTATTGCTGCTCTCAGGAGCAGGCCCTGGAGCTGCCAATGACTTAATGGGTACCTCAAACTTGCTCTACTTTTTTTGAGCTGGCTTTGGCACTGTAGGTGGTGTGGGGGGAAGGGGGTTGCTCAGCTCATGATTTAGTAAGAGCTGTTTCAGCCCTTTATAGCATGGAAATGCCCCAAACCCACTAACCTTCCATGCTGAGCCCTGTTGTGGGGTCCCTCCGTTTGTCTAGATTTGTTTTAATGTCCCCTTGAGGAGTCCTATATGTTTCCATTTAGAGAGGTTAAGCAGCTGCTTTTTACACTGCCTCCATCTTAACCAGGAATTCTCTAATCAAGAAAACATAATTTGATCAAGATAAATCTGTCATACTATGGAGGAAAGGGTGCACAAACAAGCACAGACAAGACAAAGTAGTCCCTACCTTGGCAAGCCTAACAGACCATGGATAGAAATAACACATAAAATAATTTTTATAGTGAAGGAGAAAATAAGAGTTATGGTGAGGTGAATGCTGTAATCTGACACTCATTATAATCAGTTCTAAGAGTATAGTCCAAGAATAACATATGCAGTCAGTTGGATGTACAAATCTATCTTACTTCACAGGAAATTAGGAGAAGAGGATAAGACCAAGATGAGGGAGATATAGAAGGAAGTATAGTTAGGAGCAGGCAGTGGTCAGAATCAGCACTCTCTTCACAATGAACAGAGTGAATGGGGAGAGAGAGTAGGATTAATGGGGGAAGGATGTAGCAAAATACACAGTAATTATAATTTTGAAATAAATATGTTTCTCTAATAAAGGCCTCATTTCTTAAATACAAAGAGAAATTAGTCAAATGTATAAGAAAATAATTCATGCCCCAATTCATAAATGGTATGATATGAACAGATAGTTTTCATATGAAGTAAAATAAGCTATCTATGATAGTCCTGTAAAAAATGCACCAAACACTATTTAGTAAAGAAATACAAATTAAAACAACTCCAAGATACCACCTCACACATATCAGATTGGCTATTATGACAGAAAAGGGAAAAATGGAGACACAAATGTTCCATTATGGGTGTTGTTAACTGATTCACTCAGTCTGGAAAACAATTTGGAACTATTCCTTAAAGGCTATAAAATCATACATACCCTTTGATCCAATAATAACACTACTAGGTCTATATCCCAAAGAGGTAAAAAAAAAAGAAAAGGACTTTTTTGTACAAAAATATTTAAAACTGCTCTTTTATGTAGTCAATGAATTGGAAAGTGAAGGAATGGGGATACGTATCAATTGGGGGATGGATGAACAAGTAGTGGCATAACATTGTAATGGAATACTATTGTGCTATAGGATATGTGGAGAAGAATGCTCTAGTAAAACCTGGAAAGATTACATGAACTGATGCAAAGTAAACTGAGCAGAACGAGGATAACATTGTACATAATATTGCATAATGAGCAACTGTGAATGACACCTATTCTCAGCAAAACAATCT
This sequence comes from Gracilinanus agilis, assembly GCF_016433145.1. Taxonomy (NCBI): domain Eukaryota; kingdom Metazoa; phylum Chordata; class Mammalia; order Didelphimorphia; family Didelphidae; genus Gracilinanus; species Gracilinanus agilis. The sequence continues at coordinate 444,664,986 of NC_058130.1, read as the reverse complement.
TTCAAAACAATTCTAAAGGACACTTAATGGAAAATGTCATTTGTCTCAAAAAATAAACAATGAGAAAAACTGATTGATTCTGAATTAAGAACAAAGGATAATGTATTTCACTTATTTTATTTTATTATTCAAGTTTTCTTTTTAAAATACAGAATTTTATATGATTACACATTTAAAATCTACATAAGGTTGTCATAGGGAAGGAAAAATATTGGAGAGAAGGAAAAAGTTCAGGAAACAAAACTTTAAAAAATAATGTTAAAATTATTTTTATATAAAATTAGGAAAATATTAAAAATAAAAGGGACAAAAGGGAAGTTATATCTTGCTAAAAGTATTACTAGATAATAAAGCAATACTAATACTAAATATATATGAACTAAATGACATAATATACAAATTCTTACAGAAGTTATATGTATTACAAGAGGAAATGGTTAATAAAGCTATTAAGTGGAGGATCTCAAATTTCTCCTCTCAGAGCCAGATACGTCTAACCATAAAACAAATAAGAAAAAAGTCAAGGAGATGAATAGAATTTTAGAAAAAAGTTAGATATGGTAGGCCTCTGGAGAAAATTTCAATTTTTCCCAGGTTACATATCAATACAATTTTTAGTATTTATTTTCTGACCTTTTGCATTCTGTGTTCCCTCTATTCTTTACACCACTCTCCCTCCCTGCAAAGGGAGGTGATATGATATTATTTATATATTTATTATTTTGTAATATATTGTTTTATATTCATCATGTTGTGAAACAAGTCACATATTTCTTACACTAGAGAAAAATTCATGAAGGGAATAAAGTGGAGATTATTGTTTCAATTTGAAATCAGATTCATTCTGTTCCTTCTATGGTAGTCTTTTACTTTAAGTCTGTTGGAGTTGTTTTGGATCTGTATCTTGAAAATAATTAAGTGTTTCACAGTTGATCATCATATATTATTGTTGTTCCTGTGAGGCAGGGTTTCAATACAGCTATTTTAAACTCTAAATTCTTCCTTTTGTACATTTTCAATAAACTTCAAGAGTTATAAAGAATTATTTAAGAAAATGGAAGATTCAATAACTTGCCCAGCATTATATGAATGGTATGCTAATATGCAGAACTGTAATCAAATATTTCTGATTCCCCAGATAATATCCTGTCCAATATACAAAATTGGATATCCCTATAATAATTTAATACATATAGAAAGCATTTTTAACAATTGTTTTCTGACATTTTACAATCCAGATTTTCTCCTGCTTTCTCTCTCTCTCACTGAGATGTTAAATAAGTTGATATAGGTTTTACCAATGTTGTTATGCAGTACGTATTTCCATATTCCTCATGCTATGAAAGGTGACATATCACAAATATGAGAAAAAACTCATGAAGGAAAATAAGTAAAAATGGTATGTTTTGATATGCATTATAACTCCATCTATTCCTTCTATGTCTGTGGATAACATTTTTCATTATATATTCCTTAAGATCATCTTGACTCCTTAGCATTACTGATAATAGTTTAGTTCTTCATATATGGTCAATATGTACTATTTCTTTTGTTGTATAATGTACTCCTGGTTGTATTCACTTCACTTTGCATCAGTTCATATGTCTTTCTAAGTTTTTCTCTAAAATTACCCAATTTATCATTTCTTATGGAACAATAGTATTCCATCAACATCACATACTGTTACTTGTTCAGCCATTCACAATCCATGGACCTTCTCTCAGTTTCCAAATCTTTACCACTTTAAGAAAAGTTGTTGTAAATATTTTTGTACATATACATCCTTGTCTCTTTTTTGTTGTTGTTGTTTTTTTGTGATACAGACATAATTATTGTATTGTTGAGTCAAAGGGAATGCATAATTTGTTGGTCTTGTAAGAATTTAAAATTAAGTTTTTATGCTAATATGAGAAATCTAAGGTAGTATTGTGGTCACTAATTTAAAATATTTCAAGTTCAAGTCAAAAGGACTCCCAGCAGCATTTATTTACAAAGAAGTGGAAAAAGTGAAAGTAGAGAAACGTAAGAAGAGGGAAGAGAAAATTTCTAGTCCAGTGATGGGCAAACTATGGTCCACGGGCCAGATATGGCCCCCTAAAATGTTCTGTCTGGCCATGAGACATTATTCCTAATCTGATGAATACAATGAGTAGGATACAATACAATGAAACTTCAAAAGAGTTGCCTTAGAAATAGACTGACAGATGAGCATTTCCTTTCCTTTGGTCCCCTCTTTAAAAAGTTTGCCCATCACTGGTCTAGCCTATCACACTAAATGTTGCTCTAGTGTCTGGCTCAGCACCAACAGGGCTGGTTAACTCTCAGCCAGAGGATCCAGTGATATCTTATTCAAGAGTTGCATCTGCACAGCCTCCTCCAGGAAAGGATGACCTCTCCAGAACAATTCTCTCCAGAAGCCAGGAAGGGAAGGCCAGCTACTCACTCCCCCAGGACAAAGTCCAAAGGAGAAGATCCAGGAGCAGTCTTCCAAGTAGCAGTCCAAGATCCAAAGTCAAGGTCCAAGATGAAGCCACCTCAAAAAAGCCAAGTCACCAGGTTTGGCCCCAAGCCAAAGATCCAAACCGAAGTTTCCCTGGACAGGAAATTCAGGACTTTTTATAGTCCTTTTTCCATGTCACTTCCTGTCCCTTACTCTCTTCACAGGTTCCAATCACAGCTTCAAAATTGCCTAGCACTGCCCAGTGGGACAGTGGCTATGGGATCCACTTCTCATCTTCTGAGGGTACAAACTATTATCAGAGGATTCACAAGTTTCTGACTGAATGATTTAAAAGGGTAAAGCTAAGTAAGTGACTTGTGAATTCTCTTACTTGATAGCAAATGCAGAGTTAAGTAGGGGTTTCTTGACTGATTAACTCAAAATAATAAAGATAATAAAGAATTCCCTTTCACAGTCCTCTGGGCATGGTTGCTATTCAGAATTGCCCTATGAGTTCCCAGCTCCATCTTTATAACACATTAAGGCTTATAAGATTTATTTCCTTAAAGTATCTCCGTGATATTTTATAAATATATATCATCTTCGTTTTATGGACATGAAACAAGAAGGTTCTGAGAGTCAATTTTATTTGTTTGTAACCATATACTAAGGAAATTTTGGAACTTTATCTCAAACTGGTCTTTTGACTAAGCTAAATATAATCATGGGAAATGTGGATGGAAAAACATTATAGTGTGAATGAGAACCTATAAATGGTATGCTTCAATTGAACATTAGGGTCATTGAGATATCATGTAAAAAGAAGAGGAAAGCCTGAAAAGTTTCCCTAGATAATTTATGAAAGATCTATGAAGAAAATTTAAAAAAAGAGATATTTGAATGTATTACAACTTGAATAGTGATGACAGTATCCATATAGATGAAGACATATGTATTTAAAAGTATCAAATTTGAAAGTGGATAGAATAATAAAGACATGCCATTAGTGTCACTGAAATGTATGCTGATAGAATATCTAAAAAAAGGAGAATTGTGAAGCATTTTAGGAGATTTTAGAGAGTTAGATTCAGAAGAATTAAAGTAAAAATTTCTACATGCAAAATAACTTGTTTTGTAAGAGGCAATAAAGCTTAATTTATCAGAAAAGTATATATTACATTTTGGCTTCTTGGAATATGTACTACATAAGCTTTTTTAAATGAGAAGAAAAAAGAAAAATGAGACAGGATTTAAAACACTGTTAGTGTGAGAAATATGGGTACATTTATTAAGTTAAATCTAATCCAGCTAAAGAAAGAGTTTTATGTAGTCTTTTGAAATGTATTTTATCAACTGTGCAAATATTAGCATGTTTTGTATTTTTGTGCTGTTGCTATGGAGAAATTTGGTTTTTTGATGAATGGTGATTTGCATCATCCAAAGATACTTGTAGAAGATTGTGGAATTATTAGCAGTATGAATAGAGCATTTCCAAGATTCCTGCACAGACATGCTTTAGGACTTAGAAATTAACTATCCGATAAGACCTTAGAAGTGAACAAAATATTTAAGGAATTAAATGAATCACCTCTAAACTCCCTGACCAAAATTATGAATCCGAGAAAGTATCCCCCCTGGAGTCCCACAGAGAACGTAGTGTAGACAAATAAAATAGACTTAGGGCAGAGTAAAGAGGCCAGAGAATAGGGTAGCCCTCAATGTTGCAGGAAGATTTCCAGATCCATACTTGATCCTAGTAGCAGTCAGCCTATAAGCCTTCCCAGAGATCAATAGTTTCAGGAACTGAGCCAGGACAAACAATTTAGGAATGGGCTATTTATTTATATACTACTTTAAATAGTTTCATTGGCTATTCCATACTCTACCTCTCTGTGTAGTTTCTGTTGTCATATGTATAACCTGGACATTCATCTGATTTAGTGTTTTTAGGAAGCACCTGTGATTTCTCAGATTCTTATATTGAGTGACTGGGAACTTCATCAATCCTAGGAATTAATCAGACAATTTCTGTGCATGAGCCAATTCACTGGGAGTCAGGGCAACCTGGAAAGTCTTTAATTCTTCCAGGTGTGAAAATAAGAAGGAATTATTATTGAAAAGTGAGAGTATTAAACAAAACCTGACTCTACTTGTCAGCACTGGTGAGCATATTGATATAATAATATTTCCCATAATTATATTTACTTCAGTTTAGTAAATATTGTTTTGAGATTTTTTAGAAATTACATATAAATAGATTAGACTGCAATCATGTCATTGATTCTAGTTTGCTCTTAGTTTGTGTTCAACTTATCTCATCATTATTAGTTTGTACTCTATATTTAAGTTTACTTCTTGTGAATTCTTTTTCATGTGATTTTTACCAGTTCCACTATTTCTTATGATCTTGTCTAAGTCATTCTCTTTTTGGCATAATTCATCATCTGTAAAATGTAAATGATAATAATTTCTCTGCCTGCTTAATAGATTTTCCATTAGGGTCAAATGAAATAATATATAATAGTCTTTATAACCTCTTGAATTTCATTTTCCATATGTTTAGAGCTGGAAGATATACTAGATGATATTTTGTTATTTTTTTTAATTATTTTACACGTGAAAAAATTAAGTGCCAGAGAGGTTAAGTCACTTGTACAGAAGATAAGTGAAATCCTAGTAAGTAGGAGAGTTAATATTAAGTCGTAGTTTTCCTACTCAAAGTGAAGTAATCACTATGTTACATGTCTTCACAGTGCACATCATTCTGCTTTTTTTTAAGTTTTTGATCAATATGCACTGCCAACTGATTATGTAGGATTAGGAAATTATATTTGAATGTTCTTTTATGTGTATATAACTATTTATATGGTGTGATTTGAAAAACTAAAGCTTCTTGTCTCTGAAAAGTCCTTGCCTTTATTCTATGTTGTATCTTTAAGGAAATCTGATATTTACCAATAAGACATTAATTACTTTAGGTTTAAAGTCCTGGATTTCGAAAGCTACATCAATGCAAAAGCTCTGGGAATGGTAAATTATTTAAGGTCAATAACGCATACAATCTTCATGGACATGATTTAAGTACTATCTGAAAGACAACATGACCCATCAGGAAATGTTAAAGCAGAGGAAACAAAAAATGTCATGAATAGGAGTAGAGACAAATGATACTCAAGACAATTTCCCAAATTTTCTTCTTTTTAAAATATTTTTTATAATATTTTTTCATGGTTATATGATTCATGATTTTTCCACCCATCTTACCTCCCCCCTCCAGGAACTGACAAGCAATTCCACTGGGGTATTCATATATCATTGTTCAAAACCTATTCACATATTATTCCTATTTGTAATACAGTGATCTTTTAACTCCAAAATTCCAATCATATCGATCATATGTTTTTCTTCTAATTTTCTGCATTGTTGCTGGTAGGAAAATCTATTACATTCAATTTTGCCAAAGTGCAATTTTTCTCTAGTGTAAGAAATATGTGACTTGTTTCACAACATGATGAATATAGAACCATATATTACAAAATAATAAATATATAAATAATATCATATCACCTCCCTTTGTAGGGAGGGAGAGTGGTGTAAAGAATCTCATAAATTCCTCTGGATTGTCCTGGATCATTGCATTGTTGTCAAATAGTGGATTCATGTCCCAAAAGTTGGGCTCTTTGGGTTTATCATACACTGTCTTGCTGATGTCATTTACCCCAAGTCTATTCCATTGATCCTCCCCTCTATCTCTTAGCCAGTACCATATTGTTTTGATGACTGCTGCTTTATAGTATAGCTTAATATCTGGTACTGCTAGGCCCCCTTCCTTCACATTTTTTTCATTATTTCCCTTGAAATTCTAGATCTTTTGTTATTCCAAATGAAATTTGTTATAGTTTTTTCTAATTCAGTAAAGAAGTTTTTTTGGTAGCTTGATAGGTATGGCGCAATAGCAAATCACTGTTTTAAAAGTAAATAGTATAAGAAAAAGGGGGTAGGAATAGGGGAGGATACAAAAATGTCAGCAAATGCACAACTGATGATTATAACTCTGAATGTGAATGGGATGAACTCGCTCATAAAACGTAAGCAAATAGCAGAGTGGATCAGAAACCAAAATCCTACCACATGTTGTCTACAAGAAACACATATGAGACGGGTGGACATACACAAGTTTAAGGTTCAGGGCTTGAGCAAAATCTTTTGGGCGTCAAATGAGAAAAAGAAGGCAGGAGTGGCTATTATGATTTCTGACAAAGCCAAAGTAAAAATAGATATGATTAAAAAAGACAGGGAAGGTCATTACATCCTGATTAAAGGCAGTATAAACAATGAGGAAATAACACTGCTCAATAT
>NC_058130.1:444588344-444653240 GCF_016433145.1 Gracilinanus agilis | reverse complement strand
TGGGTTTGTACCCCAAAGAGATCATAGATAAACAGACTTGTACGAAAATATTTATAGCTGTGCTTTTTGTGGTGGCAACAAACTGGAAAAGGAGGGTATGTCCTTCAATTGGGGAATGGCTGAACAAATTATGGTATATGCGGGTGATGGAATACTATTGTGCTGAAAGGAATAATAAACTGGAGGAGTTCCAGGCAAACTGGAGAGACCTCCAGGAACAGATGTAGAGTGAAAGGAGCAGAGCCAGAAGAACATTGTAGACAGAGACTGATATACTGTGGTAAAATCGAATGTAATGGGCTTCTGTACCAGCAGCAATACAATGACCCAAGACAATTCTGAGGTATCTATGGTAAAGAACGCTGCCCACATTCAGAGGAAGGACTGCAGGAGAGGAAACATATAAGAAAAACAACTGCTTGAACGCATGGGTCAGGGTGGAAATGATTGAGGGTGTGGACTCGAAACTACCACACCTATGCAACTACCAACAATTCCGAAATAGGTCTTGATCAAGGACACATGACAAAACTAGTGGAAATGTGCATCGGCCATGGGTGGGGGTAGTGTGGGGGGTGAAGGGGAAAGTAGGAGCATGAATCATGTAACCATGTTAAAAATGAATATTAATAAATGTTTAAAAAAATAAAAAAGTAATAAGCTTGGAAAAAAAGAAGTAGAATACTTAGAAACCATCAAAAAATTTCTTAAGGAAAAAGGCACTAGTATTCACAAATGAATTTTAGCACATATTCAAGAAATAATTAGCTCTAATACTATATAAATTATTTGGAATAATAGGGAAAGAAGGAATAATGATACTGATATCTAAACCAGGAAAAGCTAAACTATAGATGATATTAATAGAGAAACCTAGAAAATCATTAAAAAAGAATAGAAATAATTAGCAAATTTAGCAAAACAACACAAAATAAACCCACATAAATCATTAGTATTTCTTTTTTACTATCAACAATGTTCCACAGAAAGAGGCAGAAAAGGAAATTCCATTTAAAATGCCTAGGAGTAAACATACTAAAAGAAGCTGAAACAAACACATTTACATTGTAAATGTTATTTACAGAACACTTTTCACACAAATGAAGTCAGAACTAAATAACTGGGAAAAAATTAGTTGTTCATGGAAAGGCTGAACCAATATAATAAAAATAACAATCCTACCTAAGTTAATTTACCTGTTCAGTGCCATACAAATCAAATTATCAAAAATTATTTTCTAAAACTAGAAAACATAGTAGCAAAATTCATGCAGAAGAACAAATGATCAAACATATCAAGGGAATTAATGAAAAATAATATGAAAGAAGGAAACTTAGCTAAACCAGATCTCAAAGCATACTATAAAATGGTTGTCATCAAAATAATCTGGTATTGGATAATAGAGTAGTAGATCAATGGAATATGTTAGTAAATCAATACAAAGTAGTTAATAACCCTATTAATCTAATGTTCAGTGAATGCAAAAATCTAAGCTATGGAGGAAGAACTCACTATTCAACAGACATTTGGGAAAATTGGATAACAATATTGCATTAACTAAGTATATACTAACATTTCACATCATGCAGCAAAATAAAGTCCAAATGCATTCTTGACCTAGAGTTAAAGGGGTATACCATAAGCAAATAAAGGAACACAGACAATTTCCTGTCAGACTTATGGATAAGGGAAGAATTTGTGAGGAAACAAGACATAGAGAACACTACAAAAAATGAAAAGTTTCTTTGCAAACAAAACCAATGCAAATAAGATTAGAAGGTAAACAACAAATGGAGAAGGGGGAAGATTTAGAGCAAGTGTCTGAAAAAAAGCCTCTTTTCTCAAATTGAGAACTGATCCAAGTTTATAAAATTGCAAGGCAATATTCCAAGTGATAAATGATCAAAACATAAGAATTTTCAGAGGAATAAATTAAAACTATCTGTATTCATATGAGAAAATGTTCTAAAACAATAATGATTGGGGAAATACAAATTAAAATAACACTGAGATCCCACCTCATACCTGGCTAACATGAGCAAAAAGGAAAATCCTAAATGTTGGAGGGGATGTAGAAGAACATTGGGTCACTATTGAACTGGTAGAGCTTACATATACAAAGATCTCAACACACATTAAATCATAGTCTGAACCAAAAATGATATAATAAAATGGCAGCAACAACAATAATAACAATCTATGATGAAATCTTCAAAGAGGACATTCTTAAATAAATTTATTCTCTAGTTCATTAATAGACTAAAAAGATTTGAGAGCTGAAAGAAATATTCAAATTCTCAGAGCTTATTTATAACGTTCTCTTATATTATTAGAATTTGAAAAAAACAAGATTTGAATATACTGAAGTGTACAGACTGATAAGACTTTTTTTTTAAAAATGTTTGATATTCAAATAAATATTTTTCCTCCCTTTCTAGTTATAAGGAAGATATGGATTATAAATGAATTGAGAAGACTACAGATTGAGATTCAAAGTGTTCTTTCCCTGTCATTAGACCTTAGGAAATTACTGTGTGACATAAGATCACTCACTTAGTTTTCATTCAGTAAGCCAACAAACAGTCAGTCACACTGCTAAATACTAGATGCAAAAAAGGTAATTTTCTTTAATTTTTATTCATCAAATTAGGTAAAGATTTTCTTATGACAATTAAAATTTTGAAAATGAAAGAATATAAAAATATAAAAATCTGTCAGAATGTTTTGACTTTGTATTTCATTTTTAAACATTATTATAGAATACTTTAAATTGTATTATTTGAGAGGTCCAGCTAAAATGTTGTGGTCATTACTGCTTGACATTTTAAAAGTAATCAAAATGTCACGGAGCATGAAAACCCAGGGAAATAACACTGACCATTTGTTGCTAAGTACAAAATGGTACAAAATAGATTTACCTCATTGCCAGGAAGTCTCCAGAGAGTTTTTATGAGGACACCATTCTTGTTCTCCCCAACCTTGCAGTGGTAAACAAAATGTATTTCTTTTTTAAAAGTTTGTATTCTCAATTTTATGGGGAAAAGCAGTTTAATTTCTATTTCACATGACTTCGAATTGGTTCATACTGTAGAAATTTCCCTAGAGTGAGGAAACATTGAGAAGTTGTTTTTAAAATGCAAAATAGTTATAAAAGTATACAACTTTTCCCAGCTCACATTTAACATTTTTTTTAAAATTTAATTAATTTAGAATATTTTTCAATGGTTACATGATTCATGTTCTTTCCCTCCTCCCTTCCTCTCCTCTAGCCAACACACAATTCAGCTGGGTTTTACCCATTTCCATATTATTATTTGCAATAGAGTGATTATTTTGAGTCTACATTTTCAATCATATCCCCATCAAACCATGTGATCAAGGAAATGTCTTTTTTCTTTGTTTCTACTTCCACAGTTTTTCCTCTGAATGTGGATAGTTTTCTTTCTTATAAGTCCCTCAGATTTGCCCTCCATCATTGCATTGCTGCTGGCAGAGCAGTCCATTATATTTGATTGTTCCACAATGTTTCAGTTTCTGTGTACAATGTTCTCCTGGTTCTGTTCCTTTCACTCAGCATCAGTTCCTTGAGGTAATTCCAGTTCACATGGAATTCCTCCAGTTCACATGGAATTCCTCCAGTTCATTATTCCTTTTAGCAAAGTAGTATTCCATCACCAATAGATATCACAATTTGTTCAGGCATTCCCCAATCAATGGACACCCCCTAGTTTTCCAATTTTTTGCCACCACAAAGAGCGCTGCTATAAATATTTGTGTACACATATTTTCCCTTATTATCTCTTTGGGGTACAAAACCAGCAGTGGTATGAATAGATCAAAGAGAAGGCAGTCATTTAAAGCCCTTTGGGCATAATTACAAATTGCCTTCCAGAATCAATTCACAACTCCACCAGCAATGAATTAGTGTCCCAATTTTGCAACATCCCTTCCGACACTTATTACTTTAATTTCACATTGTAAAAATAGGTATATTTAAGAGGGTTTTATGTGGGAGAGTGACAGGTCTGGTGTGAATGTCTTTCACCTCCCCTCACAATACTCTACTTTTACTCAAGACAACAGAGGAGGTTTCTCTGGAATGAAGGATGTCCAGAGAAAGGGAGCCAGCCCTGGATGCTCAAGGGAAGGCTTTCCTATTTGGAGAGGTGGGTGGTAATGCTGATGGATCAAGCTTGGACCCTCTCCCTACAGAAACCTCCCCACAGCCAATGTCAGCATCAAAGAGGGACTGACTCAAAATGGCGTCTGAGCAAAGCAGCTGCTCAAACCCCTTTTCCCCTCTTTGCCTCCTGTAATGATGTCTCCTTGGTCTGACTGCGAATTGTTTTATTCTGTAGATGAACAAGGTAGCTGGAGAAGGGAGAGGATGGAGGAATCAAGGGGTGAGAAGTTTGAGGGAAGAGGAGACCCTACTTGGGGTTTCTTGTTTTCTTCACCTGAGCTAAGATGGCTCTGCCCCAACTTAACTATCTTCTTATTATCTAATTAAAGTCTCTCTCCTACCTTAACCAGTGGCAAGTGTCCTTCTTGGGAAGGTCAAGGGAAGGAAATGATCTTCAGGGTGACCCCCCAAAGTAAGGGATCAGACCCTACTTGGCAGTTGTAGTTGCTTGTTCTTCCTCTAATGGACCCTCTCCAACTACAGAAACCTTCTTTCTCTTCTGGGCAAGGGAAAATGGAGGCCAGGCTTTTCCACAGGTGGGAATCCAGAGCTCCAGGACTTTGTCCCTTACTCGACAGAGTTCAGAGGTCAAAGACCTTCCAGTTAAAAGTTTTCCCCACAGTCCTCTTCTCTCACTCCAATTATCATTGCCTCTCCCTTCACATTCCAATCGCTGTCTGTTCATTCTCAGTGGGCCAAAGTGCCAAAATCTTGATTCAGTTTTCCTTTCCACAATATTAGCCAATCTGCTGGGTGTAAGGTGGTACCTCAAAGTTGTTTTGATTTGCCTTTTTCTAATTATAAGAGAATTAGAACACTTCTTTTCATGTGCTTTTTTTTCTTTATCTGAAAACTGCCTATTCATGTCCCTTGCCAATTTATAAATTGAGGAATGACTTGATTTTTTGTACAATTGATTTAGTTTCTTATAAATTTGAGAAATTTTGTTAGAGAATTTTTTATAAAGATTTTTTCCCAATTTGATGCTTCCCTTCTAATTTTGGTTGCATTGGTTTTGTTTGTAGAAAAAAATTAATTTAATGTAATCAAAATTATACATTTTACATTTTTAATATTCTTTATTTCTTGGTTGCTTAATTTTTTCCCCTTTCCTATAGATATGACATGTGTACTATCCTATGTTTATCTAATTTACTTATAATTTCTTTCTTTATATTTAAGTCATTTACTCATTCTGAATTTCTCTTGGTATAGGGTGGGAAATGTTGATCTATACCAGTGGTTCCCAAATTTTTTTGGCCTTCCACCCTCTTTCCAGAAAAAATATTAATTAGCCCCCTGGAAATTAATTTTTTTAATTTTAATAGCAATTAATAGGAAAGATAAATGTATCTGTGGCCATCACTTCTTCCCTTGATTGCTGCAGCACCCACCAGGGTGTGGTAGCACCCACTTTGGGGATCACTGATCTAGACCTAATCACTCTCATACTGTTTTCCAGTTTTCCCAGCAGTTTTTGTGAAAGAGTGGATTCTTGTCCCAAAAGTCAGGATCTGTGGGTTTATCCTATACTATTATGCTGAGGGCATTTACTCCAAGTCTATTTCACTGATCCTCCCTTCTATCTCTTAGCTAGTACCATATTGTTTTGATGACTACTGCATTAGAGTGCAGTTTAAGATTTGGTACTGGCAGGTTCCAATTCTTCCCATTTTTTTCATTATATCCCTTAATATTCTTGATCTTTTGTTCTTCCAGATGAACTTTGTGATAATTTGTTTTAAATAAATAAAAATGTTTCATGATAGCTTGATAGGTATAGCATTGAATAAGTCAATTAATTTGAGTATGATTCTCATTTTTATTATGTTAGCTCATCCTCCCATGAGCATTTAATATATTTCCAATTATTTAGAACTAGTTTTAATTGTGTGGAAAGTGTTTTGTGGTTGTGTTCATATAATTCATATGTTTGTCTTAGCAAATAGATTCCTAAATATTTTATATTGTCTAGAGTGATTTTAAATGGAATTTCTCTTTCTAACTCTTGGTGCTGGGGTGCGTTGGAAATATATAGAAATGCTGATGATTTATGTGGGTTTATTTTGTATCCTGCAACTTTGCTAAAGTCGTTGATTATTTCTACTAGCTTTTTAGTTTATGCTCTAGGATTCTTTAAGTAGATTATCATATCATCTGCAAAGAATGATAGTTTAGTCTCCTCATTGCCTATCTTAATCCCTTGAGTTTCTTTTTCTTCTCTAATTGCTACTTTCTAGTATAATGTTAAATAATAGAGGTGATAATGGGCAACCTTGCTTCACTCCTGATCTTATTGGGAAGGTTTCTAATTTATTCCCATTGCAGATGATACTTGCTGATGGTTTTAGGTATATACTGTTTATTATTTTTAGGAAACGACTTTCTATTCCTATATTTTCTAGTGTTTTCAGTAGGAATGAGTGTTATATTTTTTCATAGACTTTTTCTGTATCTATTGAGATGATCATGTGACTCCTTTTGGTTTGGTTGTTGATGTCATCAATTATATGGATGATTTTCCTAATATTAAACCATCCTTGCATTCCTGGTATAAATCATACCTAATCATAGTGGCTAATTCTTGTCATCACTTGCTGAAGTCTTTTTGCTAGTATTCTGTTTAAGATTTTTGCATCTATGTTCATTACAGAGATTAGTCTGTAGTTTTCTTTCTCTGTTTTTGGTTTGACTGGCTTTGAGATCAGTACTATATTTGTGTCACAAAATGAATTTGATAAAATTCCTTCTTTGCTTATTTTGTCATATTGTTTGTACAGTATTGGGATTGGTTTCTTTTTAAATGTTTGATGGAATTCACTTGTGAATCCACTTGGCTCTGGGGATTTTTTCTTAGGAAGTTCTTTGATAGTTCGTTCAATTTCTTTTTCTAAAAGAAATTTTATTTCTTTTATTTAAGTATTCTATTTCCTTTCTGTAAATCTAGGCAATTTACATTTTTGTAATTATTTATTCATTTCACCTAGATTGCTGTATTTTTTGCCATATAATTTGGCAAAATAGTTCTAAATAATTACCTTAATATCCTCTTCATTAGAGTTCAGTACCCCCTTTCCATTTTTCTATACTGTTAATTTGATTTTCCTCTTTCTTTTTTTATTAGATTAACCAGTACTTTGTATATTTTGCTTGTTTTTTATTCAAAGTACCATTTCCTTTTATTTATTAATTCAATAGTTCTTTAACTTTCAATTTTAATAGTTTCTTCTTTGATTTTTAGGATTTCCTTTTTAGTTTTTATCTAGGGATTTTTAATTTGTTCTCTTTCAATTTTTTTAAATTTGCATGCCTAATTCATTGACCTCTTCCCTTTTTGATTTGTTAATATATGCACTCAAGCATACAAACTTGCCCCAGAGTACTGATTTGACTGAATCCCATAAAATTTTATGTGATATCTCCTCATTGTCATTCTCTTCAATGAAATTATTGTTTCTATGATTTGTTCTTTAACCAACCAATTTTGGAGAATCATATTATTTAATTTCCAAATAATTTTTGATTTGGCACACCATGTACACTTACTAATTATTAATTTTATTACATTATGATCTGAAAAAGTAGTATTAATTATTTCTGATCTTTTGCATTTGTTTGCCATGTTTCTATGCCCTCGTATATGGTCAATCTTTGTGAATGAACCATGTACTGCTGAGAAAAAGGTGCATTCCTCTTCATTCTTATTCATTTTTCTCCATACATCTATTAACTCTGATTTTTCTAGGATTTCATTCACATCTCTTACCTCTTTCTTATTTATTTATTTATTTGTTTATTTTTTGGTTTGATTTAACTAGGTTTGATAGAGGAAGGTTCAGATTCCCCACTAATATAGTTTTCCTATCTATTTCCTCCTTAAGCTCCAATAGTTTCTCCTTTAAAAATCTGGATGCTATTCCCTTTGGTACATACATGTTTAGTACTTCTATTTCTTCATTGTCTATGCTGCCTTTTATCAGGATGTAATTACCTTTCCTATATCTTTTAATCAAATCTATTTATCCTTTGCATTTTTCAGATATCATGATTGCAACTCCTATCTTCTTTTTTTTTCAGTTGATGTCCTATAGATTTTGCTCCAGCCTTTTATCTTTACCATTTGTCTGTAAACCTGCCTCATGTGTTTCTTGTAGACAATGTATGATAGGATTTTAGTTTCTAATCCACTCTGCTATTTGCTTCTGTATTATGAGTGAATTAATCCCATACACATTCAGAGTTATGACTGCTACATGTGTATTCCCCATCATTTGATTTCCTCCCCTAGTCTTGACCTTACTTCTTTCCCTATTTCCTTCTTTACCAGTGTTATGCTTTTAGTCAGTCCCCCTATTCCCCACCCTTATTTTACTTTCCTTCCCATCCCCTCCCTTCTTATTCACCTCTTCTTTTTCTTTAAGGTTTTTTTAAAATCACTTCTTCCTTCCTTTTCTTCTCTTTTGATACTCCTCTCATCTTTCTTGCCGCTTGTTTTTCATCTCTCAACTTCCCTGTAGGGTAATATAGAATTCTGTACCACAGTGTATCTAGCTGCTCTTCCCTCTCAGAATGGATGCCACTGAGATAAAGGTTAAGTATTACCTATTACCACTCTCTTCTTCTCCTGTTTTGTATACCTGTTTATGTGGTATAAATTACTCTATTTTTCTTCTTCCTTCAAGTTTACCTTGGCATCATCTTCTATTCCCATCCCCCCCTTTTCTTTCCATATCATTGTAAATGACTCAGAAACCCAACCTTTGTCTTTGAATAATTCTTCTATCTACTATGATAGTGAAAACGTTTTTGAGAGTTACAAATATCCTTTTTCCAAATAGGAATATAAAAAATTTCACCTTACTGAAACCCTTAAAAGAGTTTTTTCTCCTTGTTTACCTTTTCATGTTTCTCTTGAATTTTCAATTTGGAGTAGGAATTTTCCCTTTAATTTTGGTCTTTTCTTTAGGAATACTTGGAAACTCTCTATTTTGTTAAATGTCCATACTTTTCCTGGGAAGTATATAGTCAGTTTTGATGGGTAGGTGGTCCTTGGTTGTAGACCCAATTCTCTTGCCCTTATGAATATCATATTCAAAGCCTTGTGGTTCTTTAGTGTGGATGCTGCCAGATCCTGTGTAATGCTTATTGATGCTCCTTGATATTTGAATTGTTTCTTCCTGGCTTCTTGTAATATTTTCTTCTTAGTATGGAAGCTCTTGATTCTGGCAATTACATTCTTGGGGTTTTCTTTTGAGGATTTAATATAGAGGGTGATCTATGGACTCTTTCAATGCCTATTTTTGCCCTCTATTTAAAGAATATTAGGGCAGTTTTCTTGGATAATTTCTTGTAGTATGATGTCAAAGGCTTTATTTTTTTCTAAGTTTTCCAGTAAACCAATGATCCTCAAATTGTCTCTCCTCAATCTGTTTTCCAAGTCTGTCATATTCTCAACGAGATACTTCATGTTTCCTTCTATTTTGTCATTCTTTTGACTTTGCTTTATTAAATCTTCCTGTCTTGTGAGAGCATTAGCTTCTACTTTCACAATTCTTGTCTTTAAAGACTATTTTTCAGCCATGATCTTTTGATTTTCCTTTTTGGTTTGGTCTATCCTGCTTTTCTTGGCTTTTATCTGGTCAATTCTGGTTTGCAATTTATTTATTAATTCCTATGATTTCTATGTTTCTTTTTCCACATCAGAGATTCTGTCTTTTAAACTGCTATTTTCTTTTTGAACTTTTTCCTTCTTTTCTTGCCAAGTTTCTTCTATCTTTCTTACTTGGTTCTTTAATTCCTTTCTAAGTTCCTTGAGAACCTGTGACCAATTTCCACTTTTTTGGGAAATTTTGGATGTATTTTCTTGTTTGTCCCTCTCTGCTGTTGCCTCTGTAGTCTTCTGTTTATCTCCATAAGCATTATCCTGGGTCAGAGGCTTTTTTAAATTATTTTTTGTAGTTGTAAATTGTAGTTATTTGGTGTTGGTGGCCATTACTGTGTTAGTTTTTTCTTTCCTTCCCAACCAGAAGTCTGATTGAGGAGAGCAGACTCTCTGTATATCACACTACAGAGCAGTTTTTGCCATGAGGCTATTTTTCCTATCTCTACTCTGTCTGTTGTGGGCAGACCCTCTTTGCCCTATCTCTGAGTGCAAGCTCCACATTCCTCAGCCTCCTCAGGTCCCAAGTTTTGCTGCCCTCAGGGGTAAGTATGTGGTCCCCTCAGCTAACCCCTGAGAACCTAGAGATTACCTCAGCACTCACTCTGACTCTGGCATGGTAGTCAGAGTGGGGGAGGGGTTATTAGCTCCTTCTTTGGTAGGTAGGTTAAATGTCCCTTATAGTGTGGAAATGCCAAAACCCTGCCTACCTTCAAGATTGCTCCATATGGTACAGCCCCTTTATTCGTTTGATTTTGATCTTTGTCCTTATGAGGCACTTTATATTGGTCAGTTATGAGGAGAAGACCCTTGCTTCTACTATGAAGCCATCTTAGCTCAGAAGATCCAGCTCACATTTTAATGTCCATGTCACTTAAAACAAATTTTGATGTATAGCTTTTTTTCTCTCTTTGGTGTATTCTGAAAAGAAATGAAATAGTAAAACAAATTCAAAGTTGGGGGAAAAAATTATGAGTCCTCTAGTTAGATAAGTAGCCATCATGCTTCAATTCAACATCCCTTATTATTGTATTATCAATTAAAGTTCTCTAATCCTCAAATTTTTCACTTGAAAAATGAAATCATAAGAACCCTCTCTTTTTAAATTAGTAGACAGACAGTCTATTGGCATAAGAAACTTCAAGTGTGGAAATTACATCTATCAAAACAGTTCAATATCTTCTTTTCAGCAGCTTTTTCCAAATGTCCGTGATATTAAGAAGTATAATATTTTCTAATGTTCTCAAAGCATTTGTCAAAAACAGGCCTTAAACTCAGGTGTTCCTAATTCTAGGCCTTCCTGGCAATAGTAAGTAATGATTAGATATTATTTATATCTATTCTATATTATATTATTTATTATACATATCTAATTATGCATAATTAGATATTATTTTATATCTAAGTAATTTAACAATTGCTTCTCCATAGGATCAGAGAATCAATGATCTAGAGTGGATAGGGAGTGTACATGATATCTAGCTCAAACCCCTCTTTCTATATATGGAAAAAAAACCTGAGAATCTTGATATGTATAATACTTAGGATTATTGTGAGGAAATCATTTTGTGAAGTTCTAAAATATCTTATGATTATATTTATATTATCTGAGCTCACCATTCCTCTATCATCAAAAATAGTAGTCACTAAGGGATATAAGTGTTAAAATGTCTCCCTAAACATAATAATTTTTTTATTTTTTATTTTTTTATTTTAAAAATAAAGTCTATTGTGTTACAAAACTACCTATGAGAAGCAACTTTTAATTATATTTCACCAGCAAGAATCCATTTATTGAGATTTCATGATATATGAGTTCAAAATAATGTTTATAAGAAGCATAAGATATGTCTTTTAAAAGTCTAAAGAGAGGAAATATTGATTAATTCTCCAGAAATTCCAATTCATTGATTATATTGTGCTGAATCAATCAGACTCTATAAAGCTGTATAACCTGATTGTTGAAAAATTCTTTCATTCAAAGAACATCTGCTAATGAACCATTCCCATGAGAGAAACATAAATAATGTAATGCAAAAGAGGCAAGAGGGGTTTTTGCTCTTTCAGGGGGCCAACTGAAAACTTCTGGCAGTTATTCTTAGAATTCTGATAGAAATTTCAGTTGGTCCCTGATGCTTGAACAGAGCAGAAGGATCAACCAGAGCTCTATTTTGGCTTTCAGCTTGCTTTGACCTGTGCCTTGTCTTTGGACAATTTGTACCTAGCTAATTTCTCTGGACCTCTCCCTGACCTTCTCCATATTATTTCCCTATTTTCCCTGCCTATTTTCCTGGGGCTCTGGGAGGCAGGGTGGCTTTTGGGTTTTTAGTCCAAAGACTTTGTGGGTTTAGTTTTCCCCAATAGGCAAGTAGGACATCCTAGAATTCAAATTATCCCTTTAGTATATCTTCTACCTTAAAAGCAGCCAAATCTTCCCAGGCTGAGAGAGCAGGTTTTTTCTCAGTCTGACCCATTCCTGAGACCCACCCCCATCTTGAGTTTCTCCCTAGAGGCTGTCAGGAACCCCAAACCCCTCTCTCCTTCCAGACCAACCCTGAAACATTAATAAAACCCTTGGTTACCTAATCAAACCCTCTGGAGAATCTTTGTGTTGAAGAAATTAGGCAAGGGTGAAGGGGAAGGAATAATTTCTCTTTTATTTTCTGAGGGAAACTGGAGGCATCCATCTTAGGAGGAAGTAGTTACCTGATACTTCCTCTTGAATCCCTTCAGTTTCATTGACAGGGAGGAGCCTTGTGGTTCCTCCTTTGAGGACTTGAGAAACTGACAAGAAAGCCCCCAAGTTAGATTCAAACCATTTCTGACTGGCCCTATCCCTTGTGTCTGTAAAAGTACCTTTCCTGTCTGGAAGGGTTCAGCTTATTTCCCCCCAGTGTCCTCTGTCTCTGGCCTAAGTGTCTAGTCTGTGCTAGCTGCCTCTCCTGAATACCTAAACTGTACCCTTACCATCCAAATACTGCCTTTGTCCATTCCTCCCTAAACCCAGCCATTCCTTTCATTCCTCTTCTATTACCTCAGTCACCTTTTACCCCTCCGTCACTCAGCAATGGAAGGAGATCACCTCCAAACTTTAGTGTACCCCCATTTTATCCATAATATTAATTGGCGAGCAAAGGTTAGTGAACGACCTTAAATCTTCTGACATACCCAAAATGAAACTGGCTAGAATAAGATTCATCTTATCTAGCATATCCATCATGTCATGGTCTTTCATGCAAGGTGAAATGGATTTTTGGTTCAAGACAGTCCCCAATTTCGTGCAACAAGCTCTAGACCTCTATGATTATTATAAATGGTGTGCCTTAATCCTGGCTGAGTGCATTTGTTTTATCCCAACTGTCATAGCCATAACCCTATCCATTTGGCAATTTCTAACAGTCTCAAAAAACACATGCTCTCACATGTGGAACTATTACAATACAATCACAACCAAAAAAGACACTGATTCTCAAGAAATGGTAGCAAACATCAAGCTACTGTTCCAAGTATTAAAACAACTAAGAAAAGGAAGGGAATTGGACAAGCACACAATTTTCCAACTGGAGATTGAGGAATCAAAGTATCTAGGAAGCAACACCACTAAAAACCAACCATCCACAAATGCCATAGTCTCTCTCCTACCAATAGTAGATAGAACAATAGTGCAGCCTGATGAAGGGGTAGTGCATGTGAAAACATACAAAGCATTCAACCCAAGTGATATGGAGGTCCTAAAATGACGCTTTCCCAAGTATTTTGAAAAACCTTTCGAAAGCATCAAGGAATTAAAGAGTATGTTTACATTATTTAATCCAAGTTTCAATGACATGGAATTTCTTTTAGGGGAATTTTACTCTTCCTCAGAAAAGGAAAAATTCATGAACAAAACAAGGACAAACCCCAATTTGACAGCATGGCTACTAGTTCACCAAGACTTAGATTTCACACGGCACATTAACCTCCGATACTTGATTCAGTGTAGAATGGACTTACTTGAATCAATGAGAATTCATGCAAAAAGACCAAACTCTTGGCAAAAGTTTGAAAAGGTAAAACAAGGGGAAGAAGAACATCCAAGTAGTTTTCTAGATCTAGTAATTGAGGCAGCTGAGACAATCCTTGGTCTATGAGATACATATGCCCAGGACACCATAGACCACATATGTATGCAATTTGTAAAAGGAACATCAATCCCAATACAAAACTACTTTAGACAGAATTGTCCCCAGTGGCAATCACTTTCACTGGAGGATGTAAGGCAACATGCTTCTTACATTCATGACTCAAAACAGAAAGAAGCAACAATTGCAAGACAGACTGACTCAGACAAAGATGAAATGATAGCTGATTTTAAAAGGCAATTGATCTTCCAATTGTTTAGATCTAGTTTTACTTTTTTGGAAAGTGTTTTGTAGTTATGTTCGTATAATTCCTGTATTTGTTTTGGTAAATAGATTCCTAAGTATTTTATATTATCTAGGGTAATTTTAAATGGTGTTTCTCTTTCTACCTCTTCCTGTTGAGATTTGTTGGAAATATATAGAAATGCTGATGATTTATGTGAATTTATTTTGTATCCTGCAACTTTGCTAAAGTTGTTGCTTATTTCTACAAGCTTCTTAGTTGATTCTCTAGGATTTTTAAAGTAGACCATCATATCATCTGCAAAGAGTGATTGCTTAGTCTCCTCCTTGCCTATTTTAATACCTTCAATTTCTTTTTCTTCTCTAATTGCTACTGCTAGTGTTTCTAGTACAATGTTAAATAAAAGAGGTGATATCAAGGGAAATAATGAAAAAAATGTGAAGGAAGGTGGCTTAGCAGTACCAGATATTGTTATACTATAAAGCAGCAGTCATCAAAACAATATGGTACTGGCTAATAGATAGAAGGGAGGATCAGTGGAGTAGACTTGGAGTAAGTGATGTCAGCAAGAGAGTGTATAATAAACCCAAAGAGCCCAACTTTTGGGACAAAAATCCACTATTTGCCAAAAACTGCTGGGAAAATTGGAAAACAATATGGGAGAGATTAGGTTTAGATCAACATCTCACACCATACACCAAGATAAATCCAGAATGGGTGAAAGACTTAAATATAAAGAATGAAACTGTAAGTAAATTAGGTGAACACAAAATAGTATACTTGTCAGATCTCTGGGAAAGGAAAGATTTTAAAACCAAACAAGAGTTAGAGAAAATTATAAAATGTAAAATAAATAATTTTGATTATATTAAATTAAAAAGGTTTTGTACAAAGAAAAACAATACAACCAAAATCAGAAGGGAAACAACAAACTGGGAAAAAACCTTTATAACAAAAAATTCTGACAGAGGTTTAATTACTCAAATATACAAGGAGCTAAATCAATTGTATAAAAAATCAAGCCATTATCCAATTAATAAATGGGCAAGGGACATGAATAGGCAATTTTCAGATAAAGAAATAAAAAGTATCAATAAGCTCCTGAGAAAGTGTTCTAAATCTCTAATAATTAAAGAAATGCAAATCAAAACAACTCTGAGGTACCACCTCACCCCTAGCAGATTGGCTAAAATGATAGCAGGGGAGAGTAATGAAATTTGGAGGGGATGTGGCAAAATTGGGATGTTAATGCACTGCTGGTGGAGTTGTGAACTGATCCAACCATTTTGGATGGCAATTTGGAACTATGCCCAAAAAGCGATAAAAGAATGCCTGCCCTTTGATCCAGCCATACCATTGCTAGGATTGTACCCCAAAGAGATCATAGATAAACAGACTTGCACAAAAATATTTATAGCTGCGCTCTTTGTTGTTGCAAAAAACTGGAAATCAAGGGTATGCCCTTCAATTGGGGAATGGCTGAACAAATTGTGGTATATGTTGGTGATGGAATACTATTGTGCTCAAAAGAATAATAAACTGGAGGAATTCCATGTGAACTGTAGAGACCTCCAAGAATTGATGCAAAGTGAAAGGGGCAGAACCAGAAGAACATTGTACACAGAGACTGATATACTGTGGTAAAATCGAATGTAATAGAAGTCTGTACTAGCAGAAAGGCAATGACAGAAGACAATTCTAAGGGACTTATGGAAAGGAACACTACCAACATTCAGAGGATGTTTCTACAGGAGTAGAAACACAGAAGAAAAACAACTGCTTGGACACTTTGGTTGATGAGGACATGATTGGGAATGTAGACCTGAAAAGACCACACCCATGTAACTATCAATAATGTGTAAATAAGTTTTGATTGACCACACATAATAAAACCAGTGGAAATGTGAATTGGCTACAGTGGGGGGTGAGGGGGTTGAGGGAGTGAAGGGGAAAGTAAAAACATGAGTTATGTAAGCATGGAAAATTTTTCTAAAAATAAAAAATTATTCAAAAAAAAGGCAATTAAAACAAATAAAGAGAGAGAAAGAAATCGAGGAGGTGAAAAATTTTGCCCTCCAAACTAGCAGAAGCCAAAATCAGAATTCTAAGGCTTAACTGCCAGAAGTTTTCAGTTGGCCCCCTGCAAGAGCAAAAACCCCTCTTGCCTCTTTTGTATTACAGTAAGTAATGCTTATTGACAAGATTATGGCATATAGCTAGAGAATAACCATAGAGTTAGTCCTTCTGTGAGTAAATTTTGTATATAAATATGTTTAGATATATACACGTATAACACATATTTGCATTCACACATATTAAACACATGGATAAAAAAACTGGATACAGAATCTAACATGAGCAGGATCTTAGCTAGGCCACATATGAAAATATTAGAATGCATTCCATGAACTTTTATTTTAGAATTACAGAATTGTAATAGTCTAAGGATAGAAATTACAAAGCTCTTTATCTTATATATCTATGCTACTGGCACACGAAATTCAGATTCTCTATATGAAAAAAGAGAGAGACTTTGAACCTATATTTGTTTTCTGCAGTGAATATAGATAATATATATGCTTCTGACTATATATTTTTCCTGAGAACACTGAGGTCATATAGAAAATAGGTCAGTGCATTGATATTATTGAAAGTGATGATTTTAGAGGGAAGAGGAATGACTTGTGCTTCCTGAAATCTATTCAACACATCATTCCCTAACTCACATCTATATGAAAAAGAAAAGGACAAAAAAAGTAGACCACAATGAAATAGTTTTAAAGTATTTTAAATGGGCATTTGTAATGTGTCATAAAAATGTATCTATGTAGAAAAGATCTTAACAGATTCTAAAGAATTACAATATAGATATATTTTGTGAAATATAATTGTAACATAAATTGGAAGGTCAAGCCTTGTTTTTATGCATATGCATATTTGAAAAAATGAATTTGGGCCTATCAATTAAAAAATCTATATAAATTAGAATTAGAATAAAACTCATAAATGTTTTTAAGCTATGTTACCTTAATAAAATTCCATATATTTTTATTCCATTGGATTTACATTACTATTCTGTTAACCAACAGACTTTTAATAAACCTTTTAAATTTACATAAGCCCAGAAAAATTTATAAATGCTAGTTGGAAAGAAAATTTAGGATAATCAGTACAAAAGAACATAAAATCAAGATGCTAAATTTTTAATGTGATATTCTTTGTGTAGATATGAAAAGACAGGTGTTTTCTGCACATGTTTCAGAAGTGCCTATTCAAACATGATTTTTGCTTCATGAATGTTAATTGGAAATCCACCAGAATAAAAGAAATAAGATTTAACTCTACAGGAATTATACAATGCGAAAAGAATGAGGGGACAGTTTTGACAAAATACCTTAATGAGAAATGAAATAGAAGTCCAGCTTTCTCTCATTACTTCATGACATCTAGAAATGTAGGAACTAAAAGAAAAGAATAACAGTCAAAAGAGGAAAAAAAATCATAGGGGAAAATCCTCCTCCTCCACAATAGCAACAACAATGAAGGAAGCAAGGATAAGCCTCTTCAATCTATTGAATACTATGTCAAAAAAATAAAATGAATATGTGTTTGTATTCTACTTTTTTAACTATTATTGAGTCCTGGAGTCACTTTATTAAAAATATTCAGAAAATACTCAACTTGGATGAGATTTTTTATGTATTGTTTTAAACTATTTGTTCTTCTATATCTAATGATTCTCTCATAATATTTTCCCTTTCATTTATTTTTTTCCCTCCAGGAACTCCTAGAGTCCTTGTAGGAGGGAAATACCCCACCTATGATTGTTTGTTGCAGAGCAACTCCTTCTTCTCTCATTACTTTTATTGGACGTGTCTTAATTCCTACTATATATTGTTTGCTTTACTTGTTTCCAGCTTCAAAATGTGTCAAGTTTAGGATCTGTCCTGTCATGCTCTTCATATTATTGGTGAGGGTAGTTAGTACCTGTTTAACCTTGTTCTTAATTTCCTAATATATGGCCAACCATGGTCTCCTAGTCTGGGAACAGTGAGATTTTCTATTCCAGAATACCTAAAGCTAATATATTGTAAGTCTGAGACCTCATTAAGGTGTTATTATCAGATAATAGCTGTTTTTAAAGTATGTTTAGTTAAACTGTTTAAACTTCCCTGGCATAATTGCTTTTGCATTTCCAATGATATTCGGTTTAATTTTTGTGTAGTCCTAGATTGGATTAAGGGTTTTGTTTTTATATCAATTTAGAATTTTTTTCATTTTAATATCTCTCATACTTTTTTGTGTATTCGGGGCTGAAGATATGGGAGAGCTGGAATTCTCTGCATCCTGTCAAATCATCATCCTAATCTAAATTTTGTATTTCTAGATGAGTAATCTTAAGGATTATATCATTATGTGGCAACCTTTAATGGAGTCAAAATAATTCTTTTGAAAAGAATTGGAGTTTAAAAACACACTAAGAGAAAGTAGGCTAATGTTTCTTTATTGAAAGCATTAAAAACTTGAAAGTGGTCAAACACAATGAGAAATAGAAAATAAAGAGAAGAAAATAATAGAATAGAAAAGACAAGGGATATCTTTAAAAAATTAGTGTTATCAAGCAAATATTTCATGGGGAAATGGGCATGGTAAAAGACAAACATTATAGAGAACATAAAAGCGTGGTTGTTTGAGCATTCCTTCTCATATTTTTATCCTCTCTACTTGTTCCCTCTGACCTGGTTATTGTTAGGTTTACCCATTCTAAAATAAATTGCTTCAAACTATTATCCTACTTTTCTTCTCCCTTTCACAGCCAAAGCTCCACTAATTTCTTCTTTTTCCTCAGTCTCTACACCAAGTGTAATATCCTGTCATTTGCTCTTCTACAATGCCTCTCATACAGGTCTATTCTTCTACTCTCATGTAACTACCATATTACTTTAGTTTATCTTCATCTCTAATTTCTTCTATTATATGAGCATATCAATATTTGCAACTGAATGAAAATTTTGTATTGAGTATTGAGGATGACAAGCATTGTACTGACTGTGATACAAATAGCAAATTAGTAGTCTTATATTCTAATTGACATAAAAAATATACAATAGTTCTTTAGACAGACCCAGTATACCTTGGAGTTAAGAGATCCTTAAAATATGACCCCACAGCAAAAGATAAGCCCAATGCCCTAGAGGACACACCATCAGTGGAGATAGATGCAATTTCCAACATAACTGAGGATAGAACATCAAGGCTAAGCCCATGACTGTGAGGTCATTGCTTTGCCATGGACAAAGTGTACACTGCTTATTACCACACTGAAAAGGAAGGTGAAGTATACATCAACCACAAGTTTCATTTTCTATCACATTTAGAGCAGATTCTGGTGCAGCAATATTGTAATTATTTTTGTCTCTCTGGCATACAACTTCTATAATTCTAGGCGTAGATAAGACATTTTCATATCTACAGTCATAGCTATATTTCCCCTGACAAAGAAAAAAGGGGCCACAGGAGACAAAAGTGGATGGTTATTGAGAGGCTGATAATACAGTTTCATGTAACTTTGCTGCCTAGGACTGTCCTTGGACTTCTTTTCCAGCTTTTTCATAGCTTATGTAGACAGTTGTATAAGACACTCTCATCTTATTAAAATGGTTTATTCTATAACTTCATGATCATCTAAGAAGTTTACTGTGGACTAGATATGTTCCACAGACTGGATAACAGCTTTGTTTTCTTATAGATGTGAGCACAGAAAATCCAAGACACACTACCATGGGAAAGTGGTAAAGAATCATGATAGCGATGGAATAGTGTTTGTTACGGTTATACTCCTATGAGGAGACAGAAGTTGGCAATGTATCAGATATCACCATAACATCATTCCTAGTGTAAATCTCTGATTTTGGTTCTCTATAACTTCCCATAAACTATAATATCAAATAAAACATCCTTAAACTTGGCATTTAGGTACTTTCTTAACATAACTCCAATTAGCATTATGTAAAAGCATTCTCTGTTTCAATACAGTTGTGCTATTTGCTATTCCTTGACTTCATCATGCCCTCTATTGTCTCTCTGAATTTTCATACACAATCTCCTTTGGCTCCTTTGAGGTCCTGAATAAATAACTTTATTATTTTAAAGATTCAGACTGACAGCATTTCATTTAAAAAGCCTTCCCCAATCACCCTAGATAGTAGAAAGTATCACTCTAGCTTCAATTCATATTTTATTATTAGTTGTGTAGCATATATTATTCCTTTTCTTTGAATATTCATATGGCAGTCACATAGTTACTAGTTAAAAACACATATCAAATAGTAAATGAACTCTTTCACTTAAAAATTGTATCTAGTTCTAATAAAATATGTTTTGGGTATCAGTGAAGAGTGGTAGACCTGGAGTCAAAAAGACCTGGATTCAAATCCAGCCTCAGACTCATTAACAGTATGATCTTAGGAAAGTAACTTAACCCCATTTGCCTGGGTATCCTTATCTGTAAAATGAGCTGGAGAAAGAAATGGCAAACCACTGCAGTATTTTTGCTAAGAAAACCCCAAATGGGTTCATAAAGACTTGGACACAACTGAAATGGCTGAACAACAGCAAGAAAAAAACACCAATAAAATATATGGTATCTCTTGTGTTTCTTGACCCAAGCTAATAGGCATAGCCACTATTCATTTTCATTATCCACATTAACCTAATACATCTATCCAAACATTTGAAAAAAGGGTTTGTTATTCAACAAAAACTTCTAGGAAAACTAGAAAAAAATGGGTCACTAATGCATTGTTGATGTAACTGTGAACTGAAACCAACCATTCCGGAGAGCAATCTGAAATCATGATCAAAGAGTCATAAAACTGCATGCTCTTTTACCCAGCAATACCATTCTTGGTTTGTAATCCCAAAGAGATCAAACCTGGGGGGAAATGGATCAACTTATAAAAATTATTTTAACAGCTTTCGTGGTGGCAAAGAATTAGAAATTGAAGAGGTGTTCATCAATTTGAAAATGGCTTAACAAATCCTGGCATATGATTTTAATGTAATACTATTATATTATAAGAAATGAAAAAAACAGGATGAATACACACACAAAAAATGAACCCTTAAAAATTTTTATGAAGTGATGCAAAGTGAAGCAAAAAGAACCAGGAGAACTTTGTACACAGCAACAACAATAATGTATAATTATCAATTATGAATAACAGATATTATCAGCAATACAAGGATACAAAGAAACTCCAAGGGATTCATGACCAAAAAAGGCTATCAAACTCCATAAATGGAACTGACAGAGACTTAATGTAGATTGAAGTAAATATTTCTTCATGCTATATCCTGCATGAATTTTCTTTAGTATAAGAGATATGTGTCTTCTTTCACAAGACAAACAAGATGTATTTCATGATAGCATATATGTAAGCTATATTATATTACCTTCCATCTCAGGAGGGAAGCGTGGTAGGCAGAAGGGAGAGAATATGGATCACAAAATGTCAGAAAACAATTATTTACATTAAGCCTATATGGAATCTGGGAATAATATTAATTTAAAAAATATTTCTGACTACTAAAAATTCATGTAACAAAGGGACAATTTCCATTTCTATTTGCTCCTGATTTTTTAAAAAATGAAAATAATTCTAGTCTTTTATTTGCAGTTCAGGATTTATTCAGGAACGGAAAAAGAATCATTCCACTTCTTTGAAGTCCTGAAACCTGATGCTTTGGCCGCTTTCATTTCATTCTAATGAGTCATCTTCCTATCTGTCCCATCCAATAATTCCAGCCTTCACAGGTGTACTTAAAAATCAACAAAAGAAGACATCATGGAATCACTACGTAAATTCCAAATGTCTCAGAGGGAAATCTCAAAATTTAAATTAGATGGAGCAAAACATGCATCATGGTTCAGAATCCATTTTAACTGACCTGAATTTCTTTAGCAAGAACATAGCTCTGCCTGTGTAGGTTCCCAGGTCCATGTTACAGCCAAATATAGATATTATAGAATTTTAATCTAAATTGTTTCCTTAAATAAAAAATCTCCACATACTTAATAAATGAAAGTATTTGGCTTAGATAAGATACAGTCCCTGTAAACTTATAGTCTGGTCGGGGAATATGATGCAAACACTTATCATTATGTTTCATAGATGCATATGAAGAAAACTGAAGAGATATGTGCATTGTTGGAGAGGAAAGCTATATGCTAAGTGTGGGGAAGAAAGTTACTTTTCCTCCATTCTTACCAATCATGAGGGAATCTGGAAAGATGTGGCATTTGAAATGAATTTAAAGAACTTTGGAAATATGTGTAAAAATGAAGAGCAATGATACTCTATGCTCACTCACACTACTATATATTATGCAAATTAAAATTCTTTGGAAAAGTCTAAATTCTCCATATAACAGCTATTTTCCTTAGAACTAGCTCTACTTTTACAAGTGTCAGGAGGTTTAGTCACTGAATGATCTAATGATTCAGAAATTCCCCAGGAACAGAATGTGCTGTTATTGAAAGTCAAGTAGGTTATAAATATGAAGCATTTATTAAAGCCTGAACAATATTCTTTGGAACTCATTAAACAGTAAAATCATAAACATACCAACCATATAAGACTCTTTCCAGTCTTACCTTTTATTAAAGAGGATTAAATTAAATTGAAAAAAAAAAACCTCCTGTCTGAGAATAGAGGTGACATGTGCTTCTTCCCAGATTCTGACTCACTAAAATCAGTGCACATTTTTTTAAGAACTAATTTTTTTCTTTGTTTTTCTTGGTACATTGATTATGTACTGGTTGTCTTTCCCTGAGGAAGGAAGACTGGTTAAGAAAAGTTGAAGTATGATTTAAATTTTATATGTTCAACCACAGGCAATGCTCTTATTTTAAAGAATAGGGGGAAAAACAGCTAACTAAATAAAATACCATGGTGTCCTTTGATGTACAAAACATAAGAATGTCCCCAGAGGCTGTTGGAGCTCATAAAAGTCATCTGATGAGTTACTTTTGAATATCAATTGGTTATAAAGATAAGTAAACCTTGACTTCTCATACAAATAAATTTTGGGATGCACACAAATAATTCAAGTAGAAGAAATGTGAAAATTATTTGATATTGGTCTGACTTCATTCAATGAAATGTTATACAGTATACATTTAGGAAATATTTTCTCTCCCATGTTTAAATACATGTAAAACTGTGTAAGGATCATTTCATTTGCCTCAAATTAAATATTCGTGAACATTCCAAAAAAGTATTTCCAAGTTGCTGGTTAATAGGAAATAAATTGACTTATGGAAAAAATTTACTGCCTAGGAAAATGTTTGCTACCAATCATTTAAAAATTTTAAAACTTATAAATATAAACAGTGCATATTTCTTTTGTTTGCAGTAATGGTGGATTGAAGAGAACACTCAAATGAAAAATAGCCTATTTTAGAAACTAAATTTATTACCTGTGTTACTTTGAGCAAGGCACTTTATTTTTCTAGTCCTCAGTTTCCTCATCTGTAAAATATCAGTGTTGAAATGACTGATCTCTAAGCTCTCCTCTTAATTGTGAATCTATAATTGTATTTCTGTCTTATGTTTATGTCTTCCTCCATGTTTCTCTACCCTATCTCTCTTTTTATCTTCTTCCCTGAACCATTAATCTGTTTTTATAGGTTAAAGAATAGTGAAGGATCAAGACATATTTGTTTCAGCACATACTTCATTAACGAGAAAACTGTAGCAATTTTGTTTAATACTACTGTCAATATTAGTGCTCTAGGACACTAGGTCTTGACTACACTTGTAATAATTTCTTTCTGCAACCCAAAGGCTAAATGTCCTGTTTCCTTTTGTATCATGTCATGACTTCCACTCAGATCTTCCTGCAGAAAATAACACAGGCTTCTCTGTCTGTCCAGACAACTTCTCTCTGTCCATTTAATTCTACTCAACAAACATTATTAACTGAGTTTCAACTTAATATAAGGCACTGTATTGTGGAAAGAGGCTATGAAGATGAAAAACATATCAGTTTTTGTCTTCCAAGAGTTCACTACCTAATAGAGGAGAATACACATGTGTAGAAACTAAGTATTAAAAAAAGGTATTATAGGGCCATTTGGAAAAGGAAAACTTTGCAGTGAGGATATAGGGAAATTCTTGCAAATATCTGACTAAAGTACAAAATCTTTAATTTTTCTAAAAACTTATTGTGCTCTTTCTCCCTCTCTCTCCCTCTTTCCCCCCACTCTCTGTCTCTGTCTCTCTGTCTCTCTGTCTCTGTCTCTCTCTGTCTCTCTCTGTCTCTCTCTCTCTCTCTCTCTCTTCCTCTCTGTTTCTCTGTCTCTCTCCCTTAGCTCTTTTCTTCCTTCCATTTCTCCCTCTCTCCTGGTTAATTCCTTCTTTCTTCTGCCTACAAATATAATTATTAATAGAATGAATGGAAAAATATTCATTTGGCAGTTGAGGTTAGAAAGGAATTAAAAGGGGAGTAACAGCTTCTTGGGAGATTAATGATTATTGCAATAGTAAGAAAGAAATAGATGGTCACATTGAAGGCAGAATCTGAATGAATGAAAAGGAGGGAAACAAATGCAAAAGAAAATGATGATTTAGGATCAATAATCTTTTTCTAATTAATTAAATAAGATATGTATGTGATAAAGGGTGAAAGATATTATATGATGAAGATGTCACCAAAAAAATTAGTCCAAAAATAGATGGATTTTGGAAAAAGTTAGTTGAGTTTGGGATATGTTTAGTGTGGGATAGTTAAGAATGATAAAGATACAGCGTATTTTTATTTTAGCAAGGTATTTGACAAAGACATTCTATTCTTGTTGGAAAAATGGAGAAATTGAATTAAATGATAATATAGTTAAATAGATGAGTAGCAACAATTGCTCCTAAATTATTAATCAGTGAATTGGTATTAATCAAGATGGGGATCTCTATAACATGC
Organism: Gracilinanus agilis; assembly: GCF_016433145.1. Taxonomy (NCBI): domain Eukaryota; kingdom Metazoa; phylum Chordata; class Mammalia; order Didelphimorphia; family Didelphidae; genus Gracilinanus; species Gracilinanus agilis. Next base: position 444,628,053 of record NC_058130.1, on the reverse strand, counting down.
CAAAGGACCCTTCTAAAGGCCTGTTCCATTTCAGTTTCATCAGTTATTGAGATGAATATGTAGAAGTATGTTCGCACGTTTTCAAACCACACACATATACACATACAACTAGTGAAAATAGAATGGAAATTTAATAGGTTGGGATGAATGGCCCAAAATAACAAAATGTAATTGAATAGATCAATTTAAACTCACTCTGCTTCAAAGATAAAATAAGTAATTAGATAGTGGATGAGTATAGAGAAGCTTAAACTGAAATCAGTTCACATAAAAAACAAACAAACCTGGGCATTTAGTTGGCCTAGTTGTCTACAAGCTCAAAATGTGGAAATAAAAAATATATTAATATTAATTTTATTAAGTTAAAATAAATTTGAAATATAAGAATATTACTAAACTGTATGAATACTCAGCCTGAATTACAAAGAGAGCATATAAGTTGGAAACATTTTTATTTATTACTATATTTAATCATCATGCTGATTAAAATGTTTTGATTTATGAAGCACATATTTTTAAGGAAGCTATGGGATAAGTAGATATTAGTCATTTTAGACAAGGCAAAGTGGAAGACATTTAATAGACTACTCCAACTCCAATTTCCTAATTTTAAAAAGAATTAGAAATTCCATTCTGCATACTAGATTTTTTTTCCTATGTAGCTTTCAAATGTTGAAATTTCATTCTTCAATTTATTCAAACATCCATTTATTGTCTTTGGCTCCATTGCTGAACATGTACAAACATGTATTAAGTGCTGATTATGTGCAAAGCACTTTAGTAAGTGCTGGGAGAGATAAAAAGTTAATTAAGATCATGGTCTCTTCTCTCAAGGAGATTATAATTTAATAATAACTGACATATTAAAAGTTTCAAAAAACACAACTTTAAAGTTGGAGAAGCATATTATCTCATTTGAGTCTCTCGATATCAATATGAAGTAGAAATTACAGGTAATATCCATATATTACAAATTAGGAAATTGAGACCCAAATAAATTAAGTAACTTTTCTAAGCTCACATGGCTAGCAATCATCAAAAGTAAAATGTGAATCCACATGTTCCTAATTACTATCCAACACTTTAACCAATCTTTCTTATGGATTCTCCACATCATGATGTCTGTCTAATTACTAGGAGTGGTAAAATATCAACAAATCACACTCTTTGGGCCAGTATTCAGGACTTTCTATAGTTGGGCATTATCTGTTTTATACTATTTTTCATCATATAAGTCACATGCCATCAAAATTTGATCATTTACTGTCTCTGACTTTCCTGTGTGGATTGCACTACTTATTTTGCATTGTATTGTAGTACTTTCTTCCCCAAACCATGCCACTCCCAATTTCTTCCCAACTATCTTTTTAGATGTATAGCTACTTCCTAGCTGTTCCCTTTGCTGTGAGTATTCTGATGATCTTCTTTACTTTTTATTTTAATCTTTTCACTGTCCCAACTCAGGTAAGGAGTACTATCTTGACTGAAACCAGGCCTCCACCTCAATTCCTAGACACTTCCAAACAACCACTTCCCCTCTATAATCTCTTGTGTGAGCTATCTTCCCTATTTAGAATGCATGCCTCTTGAAGGCTGGGATTATCTCATTTGTTTATCTTTGATCTCCTAACTTAAGCACAATCCTTGGCATCAATTCATTTTAATTGACTGATTATTCATCAAGTTCAAATGTCATCTCTAATATGAAGTTTTTCCTAATTTCCTCTCCTCTAGTTGTAAATTATCTTCCCTTCCTCATAACTTATACAGAAGTTTTATGTAACTTTTAAATTATTTTTTTTCTGTTCTGCATAAAGTTATTTGTGTAGACTGTACTTTCTCTTCAAGATTTTAAATGATATGAGAGATGCAAAAATGTGTTGATTTTCTTTGCCTACATTTGCACCTATGATGTACAAAGATGGGGAGAGTCATATAATAGAAACCCCATTAAGAATATAGTCAGGCACAATCAAATGTAATGGACTTCTCTAGTAGCAGCAATGCAATAATCCAGGATAATTCTGAGGGATTTATGAGAAAGAACACTCTCCACAGCCAGAGAAAGAACTGTGGGAGTAGAAATATAGAAGAAAAACAACTACTTGATCATATGAGTCAATGGGGATAGGATTGGGGATGTAGAATCTAAACAATCACCTTAGTGCAAATATTAAAAATATGGAAATAGGTCTTGATAAATGATACATGTAAAACCCAGTGAAATTGCACATTGGCTATGGAAGAGAGGTGTGAGGAGGGAAGGGAAAGAACATAAATCATGTAACCATGGAAAAATATTCAAAATTAATTAATTAGTTAATTAAACTTAAAAAAAAAAGAATATAGCCATGAAGGAATTGCATCTTTTGTTTGAATACTTCTCCTTGGAGGTGTAAATGTGAACATTACTACTCCTGGAAATGAGTATTAAAAATAGCCTCAGCTTTTCTACTAGTCAAAGAATTCATATCTCATTGAAGAGAAGTGAGTGAGTATCAATATTTAATGATAAATTCAGTGACACTGATTTTTCCATTATTGTAAAATGAGATACAACTTTATAATGGGCATATAAACAGATCTAGGCCTAGCTGTTATGGTCTTTTAGAAAATTCCAGAGTCAGATGTAAGCAGTCTTTTGTCTCTTCTGATGTTGGTAGCGTGGCAAATGTATGGGAAGTATTTATGCATGTGTGTATATACTAGAAACTAATTCTGTGAATTCGTATAAACTCCTAAAGACTTGGTACTTTTCCCTCTTTGACTCCATCACATGAAACTAGCTCTTAATAAATTCAAATAATGAATACCCTCAAGTGGTTGTAAGTATTTCAAATCTACACTATTCAAATGTATAATTATTTAAAATATAGTAAATAGATTCCAACCTGATACAAATACAGAGTGAGAATTTAAATGATATTACCACTCAAAATGTTTATTATTCACACTAATACCAGATATTTTTATATTAGAGATAAAAATCATAGAAATGTAATTTATCCCTGTGTCCTGAGAAGTGTCAGCCTTCTGGAATAGTGAAGATAATTTCTAAATATGGAAAAGTGGCAAAAATACTGGGTTTGAGGAGAAAGCATATAATTCTAGAAATTGAAAAGTAGAAAAGGTATAAACCAGCATATGGAATACCAGCAACTAAGATATTCTTTCAAATAATAGAGAACTTCATGATCAAGTACTAAAAGTTTTATTACTTTTAGCATATCTCCTGAAGATATAAAAATACAGAATAAAATAGATGTAGACTGGGATCTGATGAAGTAGCAGGGTTCTGTTGCTATACTTTGTATTTCCTTTCCACAACTTGATGGAATATGGAGGATTGGTCCAAGGTTGATAGTGCCAGTACTCATTAATTTCCTTCCAGAAAGTTTGCTTTCAGATTTCTTTGGAACCAAAATTTTGAGTACATTAAATTCTGGTCAGCAAACCAGGTAAACCAAATATACTAACTCTTTATATCTGATACCAGACCCCAGAGAATAATCCAACTATTCATCATGAACATGTCATACCCTCAATCATTTTCTCCTTCTTTCTGTGTGAATAGTATTAGGATTAATACTACAATTATTTTCAGAATAAAGGCTTCTGAAACAAATGTCATATACACATTGTGCATACCATTCCTATGAATTTCCAAACCAAGTTATCCTTCTTTGGTTCCCACTCACTTATGAATTTTTTATTGTATTAATTTATGAACTTTGCATCCTACTACTACAATGCAAAGTTCTTAAAGACTATCTTTTTGTATTTTCGTTCCTAAACTTTAGAAAAAATCATTTTTGGCACATACTATGGGATTTTCAATTTCCATTCATTGATTTGTGCCTTGACAAGGAAAGGTATACTTCAAGCTGAACAATTCTGACTGATAAACAATCTAAATTAGTTTTTAGTTGAATAATTATAGCAAAAGCACTTAATATATGAAAGATCCAACATAGGAAATTTTAGTGCATGATTGATGATTTCCTGTGTGTGTGTGTGTGTGTGTGTGTGTGTGTGTGTGTGTGTGTGTGGTGTTGAAATACTATGGAAGACCTCAAGACTACTAGATTGTAGAGTTAGACAAAGAAGGAACATTAGATGCCATCTAGCTGTCTGGCAGATTCATTTTCCAGATAAGGAAATGGCCCAAGAAAGATAATGAAATAAATTGTCCAAAGTCATAGAGTTGCTAAATAATTAAGCCCTTTCTATGAGTCCATTGACTCTGAATAATCTGACTTAGGTTACCTCCCTCAATCTGAATCTGAAGTGGTAGTTTTAAGAGGGAAAATTCTAGGTCAAATCAGGTGAAAAAAAATGGTTGTAAAAGAGCAAAGGAAAAAAAGAGGGAGGAATCGTAAATATAAGTAAGTAGTACAGGTTGTTTTAAATACATACATAATATGACAGTGTTAACAACCAATCTTTTGACATGTTTCTTTAAGAAAGTGGTGATTCTTTAAAAATATATTGTAGGTTAGCTCATCCTACACATGAACAATTAATGGCTTTCCAATTGTTGAGATCCAGTTTTATTTGTTTGGAAAATGTTTTGTAGTTGTTTTCATATAATTGCTGTGTTTGTTTTGGTAGATAGATTCTCAAGTATTTTATATTGTCTAGGGTGATTTTAAATGGTGTTTCTCTTTCTACCTCTTGCTGCTCTAATGTGTTGGAATATATATAATAATAAATAAATATATAATAATAAAAATGAACATTCTACCCAAATTAATTTACCTATTTAGCGCCATACCTATCAAATTACCAAAAAACTTCTTTACTGAATTAGGAAAAACCATAACAAATTTCATTTGGGATAACAAAAGATCAAGAATATCAAGGGGAATAATGAAAAAAAAATGTGAAGGAAGGTGGCCTAGGAGTACCAGATATTGAACTATACTATAAAGCAGCAGTCATCAAAACAATATGGTACTGGCTAAGAGATAGAAGGGAGGATCAGTGGAATAGACTTGGGGTTAATGATGTCAGCAAGACAGTGTATGATAAACCTAAAGAGCCCAACTTTTGGGACATGAATCCACTATTTGTCAAAAACTGCTGGGAAATATGGAAAACAATATGGGAAAGATTCGGTTTAGATCAACATCTCACACCCTAAACCAAGATAAATTCAGAATGGGTGAATGACCTGAATATAAAGAGGGAAACTATAAATAAGTTAAGTGAAAACAAAATAGTATACATATCAGATCTCTGGGAAAGGATAGATTTTAAAACCAAGCAAGTGTTAGAGAAAATTACAAAATGTAAATTAAATGATTTTGATTATATCAAGCTAAAAAACTTTTGTACAAACAAAAACAATGTAGTCAAAATCAGAAGGGAAACAACAAATTGGGAAAAAATCTTTATAACAAAAAACTCTGACAGGGGTCTAATTACTCAAATATACAAGGAGTTAAATCAATTGTATAAAAAATCAAGCCACTCCCCAATGGAAAAATGGGCAAGAGATATGAATAGGCAATTCTCAGGTAAAGAAATCAAAAGTATCAATAAGCACATGAGAAAGCGTTCTAAATCTCTAATAATTAGAGAAATGCAAATCAAAACAACTCTGAGGTACCACCTCACACCTAGCACATTGGCTAAAATGAAAGAAGGGGAGAGTAATGAAAGCTGGAGGGGATGTGGCAAAATTGGGACATTAATGCATTGCTGGTGGAGCTGTGAACTGATCCAGCCATTCTGGCTGGCAATTTGGAATCATGCTCAAAGGGCTATAAAAGAATGCCTGCCCTTTGATCCATCCATACCATTGTTGGGTTTGTACCCCAAAGAGATCATAGATAAACAGACTTGTACGAAAATATTTATAGCTGTGCTTTTTGTGGTGGCAAAGAACTGGAACAGGAGGGTTTGCCCTTCAATTGGGGAATGGCTGAACAAATTGTGGTATATGCTGGTGATGGAATACTATTGTGCTAAAAGGAATAATAAACTGGAGGAGTTCCAGGTGAACTGGAAAGACCTCCAGGAACTGATGCAGAGTGAAATGAAGAGAGCCAGAAGAACACTGTACACAGAGACTGATATACTGTGGTAAAATCAAAAGTAATGGACTTCTGCTCCAGCAGCAATGCAATGACACAGGACAGCTATGAGGAATTTATGGTAGAAAACACTACCCACATTCAGAGGAAGATCTGCAGGAGAGGAAACATAGAAGATAATCAATTGCTTAAATGCATGGGTTGAGAGGGACATGATTGGGGATGTAGACTCGAAACGACCACACCAATGCAACTAACAAAAATATGGAAATAGGTCCTAAACAAGGACACATGTTGCAACCAGTGGAAATGTGCGTTGGCTATGGGTGGGGTGATAGCGGGGGGGGGGGTGAAGGGGAAAGTAGGGGTATGAAGCATGTAAACAGGTTAAAAATGAATATTAATAAATGTTTAAAAAAATAAAAAAAATATATTGTAGGAATAAAGCATTTTATCTCAGGATATGTAACTCTAGTTTGTTTTTATTCACACCCATGTGTGAATAAGTGGAAGCTAGTAATGTTGTGGTTTTTCTAAAATAAATGACTTGAGTGAAATTGTTTGACAATGAGATATACCCCAAACGTGAAAAACAACTAGTAATTATATATGTTCCTAAAACTCATAAATAATTGATACTTGCTAATTAGTAAACTAAATCTTTGATAGATTCATTTCCTAACAAGCTTGGGTATTTGATCACCAATCAGAACTTAGTTACATAAAAGATAATTTAATTAAGCAACTTAATTTTATATTCATTGTCTTATGCTTGTGTATAGCTTTATATATCTTCTGTATAAAATCCTTAGATACCCAGTATTATGATGTTATAATAATGGTAAAATTAATAGTAAAAAATAATCCTATTTATGAATTGATTGTGTGTATGTCAGTAATTGATTATATTTTGCATATACTAATAAAGACAATTACCTGCGTGCCTTGAAGAATACTTTTGCCAATGAGAATTGAGTATCCTGCAATATATCCAAACTTTCCCCAGGTTCTGATATCTCATTTGGCTTTTAAACTATAGAATAGCCTTGGTCATATTTTTCTCATCATATATAGAACAAGTGGCTATGTAATCTACCCACATAAGAAATTAAGGGGTTGGGGACCCAAAAAACAAACAACTCATCTTCTTGAAAAAATAGACCTTCTAAGATGCAAAATGAGAAGAAAGTTCTAGCTGACCAATCCCACTTTTGGATGGAGTTTGTGTAATGTGATTCTCTTGTATAAATATAAATACTTGTCAGCAAATTCATTCCAGGTGTCAAACCATGCTGGGCATCTATAGCTGCTGACTGTGATTTGCAGCACTTACAATAAAGTAAATTTGGCTCAGAAGATTTTTTCCAAGTATTGTTCTTTTATAGTTATAATTTGTAAATACCTTTACCTTAAATATAAAAGCCTGTGAGAGGCCCCTGATATCAGCTGGTTTGTGACTAAGCCAGACTCCTACTATTTCTCAGAATTTAGAAATAAAGCATCTCATATCTTAAGGCTGGACAGAGGAAAGAATTCTTTATGAAATTTGTAGAAAAATAGATTTTTAGGTATCAGGTGATGATTTATAACTATAGGGTTTTATCTCTTTGCATTATTGAATAGTTTTGCCAATATCCCATCAGATTTAGCAATGATAACTTGATTTAGCACTTGTCTAGTCTGTTACAAAAGAGTTATCTACTTTAGTACTCAAGACAGTGTGCTACATTTTGAAGTTTAAGGCTAAATAAATTATTGGAAAGTAACTTTATTGCTAGACTAATTATGAGGAAATATAGTTTCTGTCACTGCCTTGAATACAAAATTAATTAATTATATATTTATAAGTACTACTAAGATCAACTATATCTCAGTTTACTAATCTGTAAAATGAGGAGATTGGACCAGATTTTCTCCAAGATTTCCTTTATCTCTAAAATGTATGTCATTTGTAGATATGATCTTTAAATTTTATTTTCTTGTATGTTAGTGAGATTTATTTGTAGGGGAGAGTACCTTAAAAGATTATCATTTTCAATTCACATAGGGAATTAGGAGGCTGGCAAATGGGGGCCAGCCACTGGATAATTTAGTAAAATAATGAAATAAAAGATTTTCCCTCAGTGGGGAAAATTTTCAGTTAAAATATTATTAAAATATGAAGCAATCCCAATATTAAGTAATAGTGAGTTTGTGAAGACAGAAAAATTGCCTTCATGGTGGAAAAATAAATTTCACTAGATTTAATTGATCATTCAGTTCCAGGTCTGTCAGCAGTATGGATCAGGACAATAATAGAATAATGTTTTATTCAGGGGTCAATCTTTCACAATCAGGTACATATCTTTGAAAGCCCTTATTTGCTTCTCAGTTTTCTCTTTCAAGTATAAAATTAAAAAATATATCTTTATGATTATTTAACACTTAACAAAATAGAACAAGCTTCATTTTGAGAAAGGGCTGTTTTTTGACTTATTTTTTGAAGTTCATTTGTACTTATAAAATTTCAGAGCTTAATTATCACTTTCACTTTAGAGGCAGTATGGTATAATTAAGACATCTATTGTGAGGCAAAAGAGCTTCCTTCAAGGCCATTTCTGAAAGAGTACCTTGAGACATTTGGATAATCCTCAGGGTTTAGAGCAGGAAAGCATATTAACAGTCATTTTGGGATCATAGGACTATATTTAGGAAAGAAGACACCTATGTGGTCATCTTGTCATTTCTTAGAAGTAAAGTAGCAATTATTGAGAGAGAAAAATAATCCGGAATAACATCTCTATTTCTTTTATGCTGTTATATTCCCCTAGGATCAGTGAAGGACCAAATCTGACACAACCTACAAGTTCTTACAGACATGTGTACATACTATGTTACAAAGAAATTGAAATGGAAATGTAAGTCATTTTTGTAAGTCCCACAGAAACAAAGAACCCAATTACTGAAAGGAACCTCAGGCCATTTAATACACTGTATATCTGAACAAGTATCTCTTCCACAAATCATTAATGAACACTTGCTTGAATAGTCTCAGTGAAAAGGTACCCACTATATCTGGAGGAAGCCCATTCCAGCTATATGGATAGGTCTACTGAGTAAGAAAATAAAGTAAGGAAGAGTTTCCTTTCTTTCCTTCTAGTTATTCAATCTATGTTTCATTCTTCAAGACTAATTTGGCAACTTTGAACTTTCAATCATTGTTATTCCTAATTCTTCACCTTAGGACCAAGTAGACCAAGTATAATCCCTCCAAGTTCTTGAAGATAACTATTATATTCTATTCCCCACCAAAATTGTTTTTCTGTGGAAAAAAATCTCTTTAAATAAATTCTCATTTCTCAAGGGCTTTTTACCTTTTCATTATCCTGGTTGGCCTCTTATGAATATCCTACAGGTTATCTAAGTCTTTCCTATGTTAGGGTGAAGTATTAATTTACTCACATTTAAAGGAAGTGATAACCTTGTACAATAAATCAAAGCCTTAGACTAGTTGAAGAATAGTCCTTCTAGGACCAAACTAATGTAATACCAAAATCTGTTTAGATCAGGTGAGGATATTTGCTCCTACTTAGAAATCATTAATAAATTTCAAGCTAGTTCAAACTGCCTTAATTTTGAGACAGTAAATTTATAATGACATTTCTGAGTAACCTTGCAAAGCATCAGTAGCCTTAAGTTATAATAGACAAGCTCCATTCTTGGGGGGGTGGTTATCACTTCTACAAATATCTTTGAGAAAATGACTTGTGTTGGGGTAAATCTCTCAGAAAAAATGAAAAAAAAGAATCTCTCTTTCTTCAGCTTCTCATTCCTTTGCATGTCTCTCCACAAACAGAATGAAACAATGGACTATTTCATTATATAAGCATTTCTAGCAAGCTAAATTTAGTCTCAAATACCAAAAGGCTAGAGATGGATATAATCGTGAAGTTAGACAAAGGGTCTGATCTCTCCCCAAATGTGAAATCTTTTCCTAAATTGGGGCTCTGAACTATTATATTGAAAACCAAATTGTCATCCAAATGTCATCCCTATAGGCAAAGAAAAGGGTCCTATGTGAACTGTAGCTATCTCTCACTTCCACCAACAGCTTTAAAACAAGCTAATTATTATAACATGATGGTACACGTTAAATTCAGTATCCCAAACTGAATGTAATTCAACAGATGTGGTTTGTTTTGTTTTCCCTCAACAATGATATCAGTCAGTGATTTGCAGAATCATACATTAAAAGATATAGCAGAAGTTCTATAGTTCAACCTCGCCATTTCATACATGAGGATACACATTAGATTAGGAAATAAAGCATAAAAGATCAGTAGCAAACCAAAATGATAGTCTTTTCCTTAAAGTTCCTTTTGTGCTGTCAAGGTATTATAACTATATTAAAGGCTTCTTTTCATTCTTGCCATTAAATATATTCATTACTCAGTAGAAGAGTAAGGAAATCTCTGCTATCCCAATGCTATTCTGTCATCATGAGTCATCAGTAAGCAGTTAGTGATCTTGAAAGTTCTTCCATCCAGTAACTTTCTTTCTCATTTCACAATATCATAGTGAGGAAATTCTAAGTGGACCCTTACTCAATAAGTTTGTTAATGAAGCAGAGAGGAAACATGTTTATGGGTAAAGGATGAAAAAAATCATAGCGTCTCTGCAAGGATTACATGGGATTAAAATTTTTTAAACAAGAAGGAATTAGGTGAGAGAAACAGATTAAAAAAATGCCTATGAGATAGAGTTCCGGGTTAAGATGGCAGCAGAGTAAAAAGCAGCGCTTAACCTCTCTTGACCGAAACACACAAGACTCCTTAAGGGGACATAAAAACAAGTCCAGACGAACGGAGGAACCCCACAACAGGGTGCAGCGTGGAAAGTACGTGGAATCGGGGCATTTCCATGCTATAAAGGGGTGAAACAGCTCTCACTAAATCGCGGGCTGAGCAACCACCCCACCCCCACCCCTACCACACACACCACCTATAGCACCGAAGCCAGTTAAAAAGAAATAGAGCAAGTTTGGGGCACCCATCGAGTCATTGGCAGCTCCAGGGCCTGTTCCTGAGAGCAGTAAGATTTGGGACCCCAAAAAGCCAAAGAACACACGCGAAATCTGAGTGCGGGACCAGAGCGCGGGAGTGGTAGAGGCGAGGGAGGAGGCAGACACAGCCACAAGCTAAAGCTCTGAAACCATGAGTGGGGAACCAGTGTAGACGGGTATACGACTGTGGAAGCAGTGCCCAGAGACTTGTAAAGGAACCTCCAGCAGAGGATCAAGCAAGGGGGTCCACCAGGGGGCTTGACCTTGGAAAAAACCAGACCTCAGACCTCAGGAGCCAAAAGACCGGTGGACAGACCCCGAGCGTGAGGATAAAGCTGAGAAGCTGCTGGGCTAATGATGGCTACCCAGACTCAGGAAGTTCAGAAGAGAAAGATAAACAACAAGAAAAAGAAGTCTTTAACACTTGACAACTTTTACACAGAGAAAATCCAGACAACAGAGCAAACAGAGGAGGAGAACAAACAAGCATCCTCAAATAAGGAAAACTCCTCACAAACTATGGAAAAGTTCAAAACTGAGATGCTGAGGAAGATGGAAGAGATCTGGCAAGAAAATTACAGTTTAAAAGGTAAAATCTTGCAATTGGAAAGTGAGGCTCAGAAATCGAATGAACTGATAAGCAAATTGAACCAGATGGAAAAAGAAAACCTAAAGATCATAGCTGAAAAACAGTCTCTAAAGGCTATAATTGAGCAGTTAGAAGCTAATGATCTCTCAAGAAAACAAGAACAAATAAAAGAAAGTCAAAAGACTGAAAAAATAGTAGGAAATATGAAATATCTCAATGATAGACCAAGAAAACCAGTCTAGAAGAGACAATTTGAGAATAATTGGTCTTCCAGAAAAACCAGAAATTAATAGAAACCTGGACTCCATACTAAAAGAAATTATTCAGCAAAATTGCCCTGAAGTCCTACAACAAGAGGTCAATATAGACATTGAAAGGATTCATAGAACACCCACTACATTCGATCCAAATAAGAAAACGGCCAGAAATATAATTGCCAAATTCAAGAGCTTTCAAGCAAAGGAAAAAATCGTATAAGAAGCCAGAAAGAGACAATTCAAATATGAAGGAACACCAATCAGGATCACACAGGATCTGGCAGTCTCCACGCTAAAAGAGCGTAAAGCCTGGAATACAGTATTCAGAAAGGCAAGAGGCCTGCAACCATGGGTCAACTACCCATCAAAATTGAATATATATTTCCAGGGGAAAGTATGGTCATTCAACAAAATTGAAGAATGCCAAGTATTTGCACAGAAAAGACCAGGGCTAAATGGAAAGTTTGATATCCAACCACAAAAATCAAGAGAAACATGAAAAGGTAAATAAGAAACAGAGGGGAAAGAAAGAAAACTCATAATTTTTAAATTTGCCTTTTTAAGGGCCTCAGTAAGACCTAATTATCTGTATTCCTAAGTAGAGAAATGTTATGTATAATTCTCTGTAGTGAACTCTATTCACTATTATAGTATTCACTATTATAGTAATCAGAAAAATAATTCACAGGGTGAGGGTAGAACACTAAATAATCTAAGATGACATGGGGGATGGGAAAGAGGGGGTGAATAGCAGGGGACACCAAGAGAAACTTGAGTGAATAAGAAAAATGGGATATTCTATTACACACAAAGAGGGCATGGGAAGGAGAGGGGACAAATACTATTATAAGAAGGAGAGGAAGAGAGCATTAAGAGGTAAAAATCAAACCTTACTCTCAGTGTAATCAACCTCGAGAGGGAAGAGTAGCCATACTATCCATTGGGACATAAAACTCTTATCTAACCGTTCTGAGAAAGTCAGAAGGAATAAAACAAGGGAAACAGCGGAGTGGGGAGGTCAAAAAAAGGGAAGGGAGAAGAAGGGGGAGGGATTTCATAAGGCCTTTAAAAAAAAAGGGTGGGCGGGAAATAAGGGAGGGTGTAGAATGGGAAGTTATTCAAGGGAGGGGATAAGGGAAAGGGTCTTAATAGCAAACCACTGGTTTTAAAGAAAATAGTTTAAGGAGAAGGGGTAGGAATAGGGGAGGAAACAAAAATGTCAGCAAATGCACAACTGATAATTATAACTCTGAATGTGAATGGGATGAACTCGCCCATAAAACGGAAGCAAATAGCAGAGTGGATTAGAAACCAAAATCCTACCATATTTTGTCTACAAGAAACACATATGAGGTGGGTAGACATACACAAGTTTAAGGTTCAGGGCTTGAGCAAAATCTTTTGGGCATCAAATGAGAAAAAGAAGGCAGGAGTGGCAATTATGATTTCTGACAAAGCCAAAATAAAAAAAATAGATATGATTAAAAAAGACAGGGAAGGTCATTACATCCTGATTAAAAGCAGTATAAACAATGAGGAAATAACACTGCTCAATATATATGCACCGAGTGGCATAGCATCCAAATTCATAAAGGAGAAACTGGCAGAGCTCAAGAAGGAAATAGATAGTAAAACCATACTAGTGGGAGATCTAAATATTCCTCTTTCAGATCTAGATAAATCAAACCAAAAAATAAATAAGAAAGAGGTAAGAGAGGTTAATGAAGTCCTAGAAAAATTAGATCTAATTGATATGTGGAGAAAAATAAATAGGGACAAAAAAGAATACACCTTCTTTTCAGCTGCACATGGCACATTCACAAAGATTGACTATGTTGTAGGGCATAGAACCATTGCAAACAAATGGAAAAGAGCAGAAATAATGAATGTAACCTTCTCAGATCATAATGCAATAAAAATAATAATAAGTAAGGGCACCTGGACAGGAAAATCAAAAATTAATTGGAAATTAAATAATATGATTCTCCAAAACCAATTTGTCAAAGAAGGAATCATAGAAACAATCAATAATTTCATTGAAGAAAATGACAATGATGAGACATCCTACCAAACTATATGGGATGCGGCCAAGGCAGTACTCAGGGGGAAATTTATATCCTTGAGTGCATATATTAACAAATTAAGGAAGGCAGGGATTAATGAATTGGGCATGCAACTCAAAAAATTAGAAAGCGAGCAAATTAAAAATCCCCAGATGAAAACTAAATTAGAAATACTAAAAATCAAGGGAGAAATTAATAAAATTGAAAGTAAAGGAACTATTGAATTAATAAATAAGACTAGAAGCTGGTACTTTGAAAAAACAGATAAAATAGACAAAGTAGTAGTCAATCTAATAAAAAAAGGAAAGAAGAAAACCAAATTGACAGTATCAAAGATGAAAAGTGAGACCTCACCTCTAATGAAGGGGAAATTAAGGCAATCATTAAAAACTATTTTGCCCAATTATATGGCAACAAATATAACAATTTAGGAGATATGGATGAATGTTTAAAAAAATATAAACTGCCTAGATTAAAGCCAGAGAGATCAAAAATAGAGAAAGAAAACTAGAGACCAATCTCCCTAATGAACATAGATGCAAAAATCTTAAATAGAATACTAGCAAAGAGACTCCAGCAAGTAATTAAGAAGATCATCCACCATGATCAGGTGGGATTTATACTAGGAATGCAAGGTTGGTTCAACATTAGGAAAACCATCCACATAATTGACCATATCAAGAGTCTAACAAACAAAAATCACATGATCAACTCAATAGACGCTGAAAAAGCCTTTGACAAAATACAGCATCCATTCCTATTGAAAACACTGAAAAGTATAGGAATAGAAGGATCTTTCCTAAAAATAATAAACAGTATATACCTAAAACCATCAACAAACATCATATGCAATGGGGATAAATTAGAAGCCTTCCCAATAAGATCAGGAGTGAAACAAGGATGCCCATTATCACCTCTATTATTCAACATAGTACTAGAAACACTAGCAGTTGCAATTAGAGAAGAATAAGAAATTGAAGGTATCAAAGTGGGCAAGGAGGAGACTAAGCTATCACTCTTTGCAGATGATATGATGGTCAACTTAAAAAATCCTAGAGAATCAACTAAGAAACTTGTAGAAATAATCAACAACTTTAGCAAAGTTGCAGGATACAAAATAAATGCACATAAATCATCAGCATTTCTATACATTTCCAACACACTAGAGTAGCAAGAAGTAGAAAGAGAAACACCATTTAAAATCACCCTAGACAATATAAAATACTTAGGAATCTATCTACTAAAACAAACACAGCAATTATATGAAAACAACTACAAAACACTTTCCAAACAAATAAAACTGGATCTAAACAATTGGAAAGCCATTGATTGCTCATGGGTAGGGCAAGCTAACATAATAAAAATGACAATTCTACCCAAATTAGTTTACCTATTTAGTGCCATACCTATCAAGCTACCAAAAAACTTCTTTGCTGAATTTGAAAAAACTATAACAAATTTCATTTGGAATAACAAAAGATCAAGAATATCAGGGGAAATACTGAAAAAAAATGTGAAGGAAGGGGGCCTAGCAGTACCAGATATTAAGCTATAGTATAAAGCAGCAGTCATCAAAACAATATGGTACTGGCTAAGAGATAGAGAGGAGGATCAGTGGAATAGACTTGGGGTAAATGACATCAGCAAGACAGTGTATGATAAACCCAAAGAGCCCAACTTTGGGGACATGAATCCACTATTTGACAAAAACTGCTGGGAAATTTGGAAAACAATATGGGAGAGATTAAGTCTAGATCAACATCTCACACCCTACACCAAGATAAATTCAGAATGGGTGAACGACTTGAATATAAAGAGGGAAACTATAAATAAGTTAATTGAACACAGAATAGTATACCTGTCAGATCTCTAGGAAAGGAAAGACTTTAAAACCAAGCAAGAGTTAGAGAAAATTACAAAATGTAAATTAAATGGTTTTGATTATATTAAACTAAAAATCTTTTGTACAAACAAAAACAATGTAGTCAAAATCAGAAGGAAAACAACAAATTGGGAAAAAATCTCTATAATGAAAAACTCTGACAGGGGTCTAATTACTCAAATATACAAGGAGTTAAAGCAATTGTATAAAAAATCAAGCCATTCCCCAATTGATAAATGGGCAAGAGACATGAATAGGCAATTTTCAGGTAAAGAAATCAAAAGTATCAATAAGTACATGAGAAAGTGTTCCAAATCTCTAATAATTAGAGAAATGCAAATCAAAACAACTCTGAGGTATCACCTCACAACTAGCAGATTGGCTAAAATGAAAGAAGGGGAGAGTAATGAATGTTGGAGGGGATGTGGCAAAATTGGGACATTAATGCATTGCTGGTGGAGATGTGAACTGATCCAGCCATTCTGGCTGGCAATTTGGAATCATGCTCAAAGGTCTATAAAAGAATGCCTGCCCTTTGATCCAGCCATACCATTGTTGGGTTTGTACCCCAAAGAGATCATATATAAACAGACTTGTACGAAAATATTTATAGCTGCGCTTTTTGTGGTGGCAACAAACTGGAAAAGGAGGGTATGTCCTTCAATTGGGGAATGGCTGAACAAATTGTGGTATATGCTGGTGATGGAATACTACTGTGCTCAAAGGAATAATAAACTGGAGGAATTCCATGTGAACTGGAAAGACCTCCAGGAATTGATGTAGAGTGAAAGGAGCAGAGAGAAGTACATTGTATAGAGAGACCAATACACTGTGGTAAAATCGAATGTAATGGACTTCTGTACTAGCAGCAATGCAATGACCCAAAACAATTCTGAGGGATTTGTGGAAAAGAATGCTACCCACATTCAGAGGAAGAACTACAGGAGTAGAAATAGAAGAAAAACAACTGCTTGAATGCATGGGTCGGGGTGGACATGATTGGGGATGTGGACTCGAAACTACCACACCAATGCAACCACCAACAATTTGGAAATAGGTCTTGATCAAGGACACATCATAAAACCAGTGGAAATGTGCATCGGCCATGGTTGGGGGGAGCGTAGGGGGTGAAGGGGAAAGTAGGAGCATGAATCATGTAACCATGTTAAAAATGATTATTAATAAATGTTTAAATTTTAAAAAATGCCTATGAGTTCATGTTTACCAGAATAAAAGTCCTATGATCAGTAAGAATAGAGAGGTGTGGAGCCAAGATGGCAGAAAAAGTAACCAGACCCATCTGATTTCTACCAAATTGCCCTCCAAAAACAATGATATCATTCCTCAAAATGAACTCAGAGCAGCATAATCCACAGAAAGACAAAGTGAAGTGTAACAAATATATACATAAAGATATTAGGGTTTTATTGTAATCCATATTGGTAATTAAAAAACTATATGCCTGTTAATATCTAATTCAAATGCCCCGCCATGCTTTTCCCCTGGCTTCTTCATAGGAAAGAGCACATCCCAATCATGTTGTGAGTCTTTATACCTCTGTCTATGCAATCACACTTCCTGCCCACTGTATTAAGTAAGAGGAATCATGGGAAATGTAGTTTTCAAGTCCCCTAAATGTCCAGAAACCTCAAGATCTGTTCAAGGACACCCAAATTTCCAATATCACAGAAGTCAATAGTCAGCCCAAAATTATTTACAAGGCCACCATTAGGGAACTAGTATACCAGGGTGGTGGTAGATACTGCTATTTTTATGGCAGAGCACCTGAGGGCCCACTGAAACAACAGGCTTTGGACACAACTGAAGCAGCAGCCAAGGCTTGAAGAACTCTCAGACACAGATGGGATGGTGGGGTTTGGACAACTCAGGAGATTTCAGGGGTCCCTTTGTCAGCTCTGAGTGTGAGATTCTTGTTGCATTGCTCATATGCAGAACCATGTTCCAGTCCTCGGGCATGTTCTCAGGATGAGGATGAGCACTAGTATTCACCAACACTTGAAACCATAGAGTAGAAGGGGAATCTGGTCACAAATGTAAGGGGGAAAAGAGTGCTTGATGTCCCTCACAGATCAGAGCACAGGCCAGGAAAGTATTAAACACCCCTCTCCTTACAATATACCACCTTAGACAAATTGAAAACAGAAGAAAACTGCACAAAGGACCTAAAGCTTAGAACAATGCTCCCTTTACCAGGGTTATAGAGCCCATCCTTAGCAATTATTTTAAAAAACTAAAAGAACAGAATAAGGCAGGAAAATGAGCAAACAACCACAACAATAAAGAAGCAACATAGAAAGTTATTTTAGTGACAGGGTAAACTCGAACTCAGAAAAAGACAACAAAGTCAATACTGCTAGATCTAAAGCTTCCAAGAAAATGTTAATTGTTCTCAAGCCCAAAAAAGAATTAATGGAGGAGCTCAAAAAGCATTAAAAACTAGTATTGGAAAAGTAGATACTAACAACTCCATTAAACATCAAGAAACAATCAAATAAATTCAAAATAATAAAACATAGAAGAAAATATAAAATATCTCTCAGGAAACATAATTAACCTGGAAAATAAACCCAGGAAAGATAATTTAAGAATTATGAAGCCATCCAGCAGCTCCATGAAGGTTCCTAGTGTGTAGGGCACTCAGAAAGGGGAACCAGGGACTGAGAGAAAATGGGTTGCAGGTTAAGGACTAATGGAAAGAGAACATAAGGCAAGAATAAGAACACACAGACAAAGAAAGTTCTAGTATAAGGTAGTCAGATAGCCAGCAAGCTCTGGTAGAAAAAGGCTTCACTGGAATGAAGCTCTGATTGTAAAGAGATTCCATGATTCAGAGTTTCACCCTTAGCAGAGATACTGCTATTTTTATTGGGGTTAAAACAATATAGTGGGAAGGGAAAAACAAGTGGTCTGACACATTGGTACTATGAGGTAATCATCAGAAGATATAAACTGTTGGAACCTAAAACAATAGATAGCACTAATGCCTAGATCAGGAATCTATATGACTTAAGGTCTTGGTACATATGTTAATTGATTGTTATTGGCAAAATAAGGAGACTGTGATAACTGACCAGGGTTCCAGAATGTAGCCTTAGGGAAGGGCTACGAATTTGGCAAGGTTGAGGTTCAATTTAACTCAAGGTTACAGAAATCAATCATAAGCAATACTGGAGTCAGATTTTTGAGAACCCTTAAAGTAATATCAAGATTAATGTGTAGCTGGACTGTACAAGTTACTGGACTACTTAAAAGCCATAATAATAATAATCAAAAAAAGCTTAGAGGGGGCAGCTGGGTAGTCCAGTGGAGTGAGAGTCAGGCCTAGAGACAGGAGGTCCTAGGTTCAAACCTGGCCTCAGCCACTTCCCAGCCTTGTGACCCTGGGCAAGTCACTTGACCCCCATTGCCCACCCTTATCACTCACTCCTCCACCTATGAGACAATACACCGAAGTATAAGGGTTAAAAAAAAAAGCTTAGACATCATCTTTCAAGAAATCAAAAAGGAAAATTGTCCTGCTATTCTAGAACTAGAAGACAAAATATAAACAGAAAGTATTCATCAATCACATCCTGAAAGAGATAGTCAAATTCCAAAATTCCTAGGTCAAGGAGAAAATGTTGCAAACAGCCAAAAAGAAACAATTCAAATATCATGGAACCAAAGACAGCATAACACAAGACTTTGCAATTTTTACATTAAAACATTTGAGTTTCTGGAATATGATATTCCAGAGAGCGAAGGAGTTAGGATTTAAATGAAGACTCACTTAGCAAAATTGAGCATAATTCTTCAGGAGAAAAATAGATATTTGATGAAAAAGAAGACTTTCAAACATTCCCGAAGGAAAAAAAAACAGAGCTAGGACATGGTTTCTAGGTGAAGTATATGACAGTCACATTCAACCTTATTTGGTCATGCCTACTTATCTAACGATTTTTAGGAGAAGTCTATCACTTTCTTATGAGTGAATGTGAAACAATGCTTTTTAAAATATAAAAATGCAGTATCTTCAAGGCTTTTGCTTATATAAAATCAATTTTGTTTTCAACTGTTTACCACAATATGTTTATCTTTATAGTTTGAATTTTAAAATATTTTCATTTCCTCAAATAACTGTTAGTAAATGAATGAATGAATCTAACACCTGCATTTTCAATCCTCACATTGAGAACAATAAGTAATAATGAGAATGACAGGTGAATGTAACATAAATAACATACATAATAATGATTTTAATTTTTCTAGGATACATTTCAATGGGAAGTTCTTAGACAAGATAGATGAATTTTTTTAAAGTTATTCTTAAGTGGTAAATATAAAATGTTATAATTTTAAATCTCACTTTTTTCTCAAGTGCTCATGGGTCACTAGTCAATATTACATAGAATTTTAATGATTTTCCATTATGTTCATTATCTTATATCATTCTAATTTTAGTTAACTGTGTAAGGTACACATGGAAATGTCAATGATTTGGAAGAAAGTATTGCTTATGTATTCATTCCTTCAAAGTCGACCATTATTAACAATAATAGAAAGCCTTACATAATAACAAAAAAATCTAGGATGGTACACTAGGTTCTAGACTTGGCAAATAGTTTAAATATTTAAGAATTCTATTCTTTAAGTTATTTAATACTACGTTCTACAAAAAACTCATAGTAAGGAAAATCTAAAGAAATATCATACTCAAAATGGGACCATAAATGCTTCTAATGGAATCTTTTGGGAGCAAATAAACTTGTTTTTTAATTATTTTTCAAAAATTTCCAGATCATATCTTACACTCTTTCTGACAGGATGTGCCAGTGTAGTTGGAAACATATTTGATAACTCTGATATAAAAGGCAGTGGGTGGTGGTTTTGATTTTATTGCAGCACATTAAAAATCAATTACATAGTTGGGACCAGATAGAAGTATCACTTGTCAAAGTCTTGAGCAGAAACATTAATGTAAAACAATTAGGGAAAACAAAGATAAGGATCAATGGAGAAAATCAAAACTGAAAAATTAAAATTGTGGTGGCAGACCAGCACTGACCACCTAAGTCAAAAAAGCCAGAGATGAAAAATTTGTAAAAATTTTATCGATAATGAAAAAATAACAACCCCCCCAAAAAAAGTAAAGATGATGAATTTTCAGAATATCTCACCTATCCGGAACAGTTGGAGAATTTTCTCTTTATGAAAATTGGAGAAGTTACTACCTACTTGATCCAACTTAATCTAAATGTTATTGTGGGTGTTATTGAGTCATTCAAGGATGTGCAATTCATCAAGACCTCATGAACCATAGCTATCCATGGGTTTCTCTTGACAAAAATACTAGTGTAGTTTGCCAATTCCTTCTATGGAGGATCTAGGAGATCCTTTTACAAGGGTATTGGAGGTCAAAAGACTTGTCCAGAATAATTCAGTTAGGAAGTGTTTGAAGCAGGATTTGAAATCAGAATTTCCTGACCAGCCCTACTGCTCGTAATTACTGAGTCACAGTTGCCTCTAACTGTCATTCTATTATTGTGCTATAATAAATGATAAACTGGATTGTTTCAGAAAAATCTTGGAAGACTGATATGAACTGATGAAAATAAAAATGAACAGAATCTGGAAAACATTGTACATAATAACAACATAATGGAAAGGTGATTAACTTTGAGAGACTTAGCTATTCTGATCAATACAATAATCCAAGGGGATTAAAAATATATAAAATGAAAAATGCTATCCACCTCCAAAAAGACAACTGATGAAGTCTGTGGGTAGAGTAAATGACTTTTTAAACATTATTTCCTTCCTTTTTTAAAATATGACTAATATGGAAAAATTTTCTACATCATTTGACATATATAATTAATATCACATTCCTCCCCCACTCCCCTTTCACTAAGTGCAGAGTTGGAGGAAGATAATCCCAAACTAAATTTTTTTTCAAAAATATTAAAATTAATAAATTTAATAAAAGTGTAATTGTCATTCTTTATAATATGGTATAAATGATAACATTATGCTGGTTGTGATTTTTTACAAAAGGGAAGAATTGGTTGTGAAGATTATGAGAACTTTCATTAGATTTCATGGAAACAAGAGGTGACAAAACCTGTTGTATAGAGCTCTATGCTTAGTTTTAGGATGAACTAGATTTAAATTCTGCCTTATATGCCTATCAGTTAGGTGACTCCAGGTAAATGACTCCATTTCCATAGCCAGAGTTTACTCGTACACAAAATGAAATGTTTGAATTAATTTTCTTAAAATTCACATTCCACTTCCAACCTTATCAATCTTAATTCCACAATCAGTAGAAATGGGTGCAAAATTTTATACCAATCGTCTTGGCTAAGAATCTGTAGGGGAAAGGTAGACCAAATTTACAGACATTTTCCAATGATGAAATTATGAAAACATTAAGATAAATTATTCCAGTGAGGAAGAAATCAAGGTACATTCTAAGTGACTTTGTGTATATATATATATATATGTACATATACATATATTTTAATGATAAATATAGAATATGGAAGATAATAGAGGCTCAATTATACTGAATATAATAGAATACAACAATTCCAAAAGGATGAATGAATGTGGAGACAGCTAGATGGTTCAAATGATTAAGATCTACACCTAGAGGCAGGATGTCCTGGGTTCAAATTGGATTTAGACACTTCCTAGCTCTGTGACTCTGAGCAATTCACTTAAACCCTAGCCTTTAGTCTTCTCCTTTGGAATGAAAATATAGTTCTTATTCTAAGATGTTAGGAAAGGGTTTAAAAAAGAAATAATGGAAGTATAAAAGAAGATTTTTATAGATTTGAACAAGAATTTTACTAAAGGAAGTGTGGAGGTATCTTCACCAGTAGAGGGAACAATTACATCAATGAGATGACAAATCCATCATAATATTGATAATTGTGAGAAGTATAATTCAAAACCAGAAAATTATCTCAAATTTTACTTTGTTTGTCCCAACAAGTAACCCAATATTATGAAAATGTCCTAGCCTGTGCTATTTCTATCTAGTTTTGGAGGCAATGTGGTGACACAGTGGATAGAATTCTAGATTTAGGAAAAATTTGAAATGTGTCTCTAGACAATGATTAGCCATGTAAACCAGCTGGTTATTTAATGTCTGTCTGTCTCAGTTCCCACAAATTTGAAATAGGGATAATAATATTAACTACCTCCCAGTTTGTTGTTGTGAAGTTCAAAAGAAATATTTGTAAAATACTAAACAGTGCTTGTCACATAATAACTGCTTATTTTCTTTCTTCCTTCCTAGATAAAATGGCACAAAGGAGAATGGATCAGTCAATACAAACAAAAAAGGAAAATCTATCTGTTTATAGAAACTGTGATTTAAAACTGTGGGGTGGAGGGGATTTTTTTTATTCTTATAGAGTTGTTGAAAGATTCCCCTGAGGCTTAAATTTCTGCATCATAATCACTACACCGAGGGCAAACTTGTCACATTTCATTGCTTCACACTTTGTGTGTTTGATCTGTAAATAGAGATATTTACTGTTCTGAATAAGGTTGTATTACCGGAGGTAGAAAACAGGAGAAATCCTGTTGACCTGGCTTGACTTTAGATGCTTCAGTTGTCAGAAGTCTGAGAAAGTCTGTTTAGTCCTTTGCTTCTGTTTTCTTCATTTCAGAAAACAATAAAAAGGAGAAGGAGGAAAGTCTAAATAGTCACACTGCAATATGCAATTGATAATTTCCTCTTCATTGTTCCTCTCTAATTTGAATGAAAATTTCTTAGCTTCTCCTCAATCTATCTTCAACCAGGATATTCAATGGTCCAGAGCTGTTTTACTGTCCAGAGGTTTTACTGTTTCCCCTTCATGATTTGATACACTGGAGAAGAAACATCACTAAGTCTATATTTCCAAGAAATATGGTTCTGAACCTGACTGTAGTAGGGTGGTAGTAGTGGTATTGGTAGTAGTTTTTATAGTGGTTGTGGTAATAGTAATAACAGGAAAAGGAGGTGTAGTGGTAGTGGTGTTCACAGTACTAGCAATAGTGTTAGTAGTGGAGGTTGTGGTAGTGGTAGCAGTAATAATAATAATAATAATAATAATAATATAACATATTTATAAAACTTTGTATGTATCAGGTCCTATGTTATGGTATTCAAATATCTCATCTACTTTATGCAAAGGAGAAAACTAGAAAAAGCATAGGTTAACTGAATTACTGAGGGCAACAAATCTAATAAGGGTCTTGGGTCAAATTTAAACTTAAATCTTCTGTACTATAGGCCATTTCTATTAATTTCACCTTCCAGCTGCCTTTCCTATGCTTCTTTATTTTCCCAAGGACTACTTGGGGATGAAAGATCATCACAGATTTGGAGGTAGAATGAACTCAACTGGTCATTTATTATAGTTCCTCTCAATTTTCACATTGAGGACACTAGTAATCAGAGATGATGAGCACATATCTAAAGGTAACAAGATGGTAAATAGTAATACTAACTGAGATTTAGCCCAGTGTCCTTGACTCCATGTCCAGGAGATTCTGCTACCAGGAATTAGTGATTCAATTTTGAGAGCCAGTAAGATAATTTTAAATGTAGTAATTATCTAGTAATACTTATGTATCAGTCAATAAGAATTTTTCAGGTATTCACTATGTTCCAGGGACTGTGCTAAATCAAAGGTTTACCCAAAAAGGCAAAAATGCCTCTTTATCACTTTTCCAGAAACAACAACAAAAACCCAACCTCTCATTTCCTCCTTCTATCCACACTAACTATAGCTCTACTGTTCTTTGTAGCTAAACTCTTTTAAAAGGCAATTTATAGTTCCTGATTAAGATGGAGGCAGAGTAAACAGCAGCTGCTTAACCTCTCCTAACCAAAACATATAGGACTCCTCAAGAAGACATAAAAACAAATCCAGAGGAGAGAAGGGACTCCACAACAGGGTACAGCATTGGAGGTACATGGAATCGGGGCATTTCCATGCTATAAAGGGGTAAAACAGCTCTCACTAAAATGAGAGCTGAGCAACCTCCTCCCCCACCCCACACCACCTAGAGTGCCAAAGCCAGTGCACAAGAGTTAGAGCAAGTTTGGGGCACACATTAAGTCCTTGGCAGCTACCTGGGCTCACCAGGGCCTGCTCCTGAGAGCAGCAAGACTTAAGACCCCAAGAGGATAAAGAACATGTGGACTTTGAACACAGACCCTGAGAGCAGGCACGAGTGTGGGTAAGGACCCAAGCACAGACACGGATTCTGAGAGCAGGCTAGGACAGGGATCCTGAGTGCAGGCGCAAACCTTGAGTGGGGACCCAGTTGCAGAGGAGTGCACGACTGTGGAAGCAGCTCCCTGAGACTGTTAAAGGAGCCTTGGGCAGAGGAAAAAGCAAGGGGAACACCAGGAGGCTTGATCATGACAACAACTAGACCTGAGACCTCAGGAGCCAAAAGAGCTCAGATAGACTATGAATGTGAGGATAAACATGAGAGGGCTCAAGGCTAACAATGGCAAGCCAGAGACAAGAACCACAAAAGAGAAAGATCATTAAGAAGAAATCTGTAACATCAACAACTTTTACACAGAGAAAATCCAGGCAACAGAGCAAACAGCAGAGGAGAACAAACAAGTAATCATATCCAAACCTTCCAAAAATAATGAAAACTGGCCACAAGCCATTGAAGAGTTAAAATCTGAGATGATGAGAAAGATGGAAGAGATCTAGCAAGAAAATAACAGTTTAAAAGGCAGAAATTTGCAATTGGAAAGTGAGGCTCCGAAATCAAATGAACTGATAAGCAAATTGAACACCAGAAATGACAAGATTGAAAAGGAAAACCAGTCCCTAAAGGCTAGAATTAAGCAATTAAAAGCCAATGATCTCTCAAGACAGCAAGAACAAATAAAACAAAGTCAAAAGACTGATAAAATAGAAGGAAACATGAAATATCTCAATGAGAAAGTGACAGACCAAGAAAACAGGTCTAGAAGAGACAATCTGAGAATCATTGGTCTTCCTGAAAAAGCAGAAATTAATAGAAATTTGGACTCCATACTAAAAGTAATTATTCTTCAAAATTTCCCTGAAGTTCTACAACAAGAGTGCAATATAGACATTGAAAGAATCCATAGATCACCTTCTACACTAGACCCAGAAGAGACAACCCCCAGGAATGTAATAGCCAAATTTAAGATCTTCCAAGTAAAAGAAAAAATCTTACAAGGAGCCAGAAAGAGAGCACCATCACGATCACACAGGATCTGGCAGCCTCCACTCTAAAAGACCACAAGTCTAGCAATATGATATTCAGAAAGGCAAGAGAACTGGGTCTACAACCAAGGATCACATACCCATCAAAACTGAATATATACTTCAAGGGGAAAGTTTGGGCATTCAACAAGACAGAAGATTTCCAAGTATTTGCTCAGAAAAGACCAGGACTAAATGGAAAGTTTGATATCCAACCACAAAAATCAAGAGAAACATTAAAAGGTAAATAAGAAACAGAGTGGAAAGAAAGAAAACTCTTATTTTTTTAAATCTTCCTCTTTAAAGGCTTCAATATGATCTAATTATTGGTATTCCTATGTGGAGAAATGTTATGTGTAATTGTCTGTAAGGACCTCTACTCACTATTATAGTATTCACTATTAGAGTAATTAGAAGAATTATACTAAATGGTCTAAGATAATATGGGGGTGGGAAAGAGGGAGGTGAATACAAGAGGACACCAAGAGAAACTTGAATAAGAAAAATAGGATATTATATCATACACAAAGAGGGCATGGGAAGGGGAAGGGATGAATACTATTATAAGAAAGAGAGGAAGAGAACATTAAGAAGTAATATTTAAACTTTAATCTAAGTGTAATTAAACCTGAGAGGGAAGAATAGGTTTATCCATTGGGATATAAAACTATCTAACCCTACTGAGAAAGTCAGAAAGGATAAACCAAGGGGAGCAGTAAAGTGGGGAGGTCAAAAAAGGGAGGGGAGAAGAAGAGGGAGAGAATTCATTAGGCCTTAAAAATAAAAAGAGTGGAATAATAAGGGAGGGGTTAGAAAGGGAATTTAATCAAGGGAGGGGACAAGGGTTACTGGCATAAAGCAGACCACTGTTTCAAAAGGAAATAGTGTAAGAAGAAGGGATACAAAAAGGAGACAATACCAAAATGTCGGTGAATACACAACTAATAATTATAACTCTGAATGTGAATGGGATTAACTTTCCCATAAAAAGGAAGCAAATAGCAGAATGGATTAGAAAATAATATCCAAGTATATGTTGTCTACAAGAAACACATATGAGGCAGGTGGACATACACAGGTTTAAGGTAAAGGGCTTGAGCAAAATCCTTTGGGCCTCAAATGAGAAAAAGAAGCCAGGAGTGGCAATTATGATTTCTGACAAAGCGAAAGTAAAAA
Organism: Gracilinanus agilis; assembly: GCF_016433145.1. NCBI lineage: Eukaryota > Metazoa > Chordata > Mammalia > Didelphimorphia > Didelphidae > Gracilinanus > Gracilinanus agilis. The sequence goes on along the minus strand of NC_058130.1, from coordinate 444,600,748 downwards.
TATAAGATTAAAAAAGACAGGGAAGGTCATTACATCCTGATTAAAGGCACTATAGACAATGAGGAAATAACATTGCTTAATATGTATACACCAAATGGCATAGCAACCAGATTTGTAAAGGAGAAACTGACAGATCTCAAGAAGGAAATAGATAGTAAAACCATACTAGTGAGAGATCTAAATATTCCTCTTTCAGATCCAGATAAATTAAACCAAAAATAAATAAGAAAGAGATAAGAGAGGTGAATGAAGTCCTAGAAAAATTAGATTTAATAGATATGTGGAGAAAAATAAATAGGAACAAAAAGGAATACACCTTCTTTACAGCTGCACATGGTACATTCACAAAGATTGACCATGTAATAGGGCATAGAAACATTGCAAACAAATGCAAAAGAGCAGAAATAATAAATGTAACCTTCTCAGATCATAATGCAATAAAAATAATAATTAGTAATGGCACCTGGACAGGCAAATCAAAAACTAATTGAAAATTAAATAATATGATTCTCCAAAACCATCTAGTCAAAGAAGAAATCATGGAAACAATCAATAATTTCATTGAAGAGAATGACAAAGAAGAGAAACCTATCAAACTCTGTGGGATGCGGCCATGGCAGTACTCAGGGGGAAATTTATATCCTTGAGTGCATATATTAACAAATTAGAGAGGGCAGAGATTAATGAATTGGGCATGCAACTTAAAAAATTAGAAAGAGAACAAATTAAAAATCCCCACTTGAAAACTAAATTAGTAATACTAAAAATCAAGGGAGAAATTAATAAAATCAAAAGTAAAAGAACTATTGAATTAATAAGTAAGACTAGAAGCTGGTGTTTTGACGAAACAGATAAAATAGACAAAATACTGGTCAATCTAATAAAAAAAGGAAAGAAGAAAACCAAATTGAGAGTATCAAAGTTGAAAAGGGAGACCTCACCTCTAATGAAGAGGAAATCAAGGCAATCATTAAAAACTATTTTGCCCAATTATATGGCGATAAATATAGCAATCAAAGAGATATGGATGAATTTTTACAAAAATATAAATTGCCTAGATTAACAGCAGAAGAAATAGAATGCCTAAATAATTCCATATCAGAAAAAGAAATTGAATAAGCCATCAAAGAACTCCCTAAGAAAAAATCGCCAGGGCCTGATGGATTCACAACTGAATTCTATCAGACATTCAAAGAGCAACTAATCCTAATACTATACAAATTATTTGATATAATTAGCAAAGAAGGATTCCTACCAAATTCCTTTTATGACACAAATATGGTACTGATTCAAAAGCCAGGTAGATCAAAAACAGAGAAAGAAAACTAAAGACCAATCTCCCTAATGAACATAGATGTAAAAACCTTAAATAGAATACTATTTATTCTATTTAATGCAAAAATATTTAATAGAATACTAGCAAAGAGACTCCAGAAAGAGATCAAGAGGATCATACACCATCAGGTGTGATTTATACCAGAAATGGAAGGATGGTTCAACATTAGGGAAACCATCCACATAATTGACAATATCAACAATCTAACAAACAAAAATCACATGATTATCTCAATAGATGCTGAAAAAGCCTTTGACAAAATATAGTACCCATTCCTATTTTAAACGCTGGAAAGTAGAGGTACTTTGAAAAAAAAACAAATAAAATAGACAAAGTACTGGTCAATCTAATTTAAAAAAGGAAAGAAGCAAACCAAATTGTCAGTATCAAAGATGAAAAGGGAGACCTCACTTCTAATGAAGAGGATATCAAAGCATTCATTAAAATTATTTTTGCTCAATTATATGTCAATAAATATAGCAATCTAGCTGATATGGATGAATATTTACAAAAATATAAATTGCCTAGATTAACAGTAGAAGAAATAGAATACCTATATAATACCATATCAGAAAATGAAATTGAACAATCCATCAAAGAACTGTCTAAGAAAAAATCCCCAGGAGCAGATGGATTCACAAGTGAATACTATCAAACTTTTAAAGAACAATTAATCCCAATACTATACAAATTATTTGACACAATATAAATTATTGTGCACAGAGCCTGATATACTGTGATACAGTTGAACAAAGTGTTACAGAACTGTGTATACAGAATCCTGAAACAATTAAAACCTGAACAATTAATCCTAATACTATACAAATTATTTGTGGTTCATAAATTATTGTGCAAAGAGACTGATATACTGTGGTACAATTGAACAAGGTGTTATAGAACTGTGTATACAGAAACCTGAAACATTTACCTCTAAATTTTCATGTTAGTACCTTACTTAAGCTATGTTAATGCTGTTAATACTTCTAAGTTCTAAACTATTAGTATATTAATATTATTTTGTTGGTTATAAGTATGTACAAGGCTATATACATTAGTTATCCTCATATACTATAGTGACTCTCCCTGACTAACTCTGTATTTCAAAAGGTCTTTAAAGCTACCTTTCCCTAAGTTGTTAGTAACTATACTATGTGTTAGTAATTATAATACAGGCTATACACAATGCCTATATACAGCTGGAAGTTCCCTTGATGTCTATCAAATCAAAAAACAAACAATGGATCTTTTGATATGCTAGAGATCCTAGGATACCCTTCCATTATATACAGATATTCACATGTAATATGTACACATAATACATATATACAAAAGAGACTCTCATTTATCTACATGAGGTCTATGTCAAAAGGCGAACAATCAGTTTTGTGTTGTGCCCAATGAAATAATGAGTGCTTATGCATGCACATACTTATCTCTTACTGCACGGGTCTTCTGGGCACACTGGAGAACCACAGTTTTCCTTGTGTAGCATATGTAGTGTGGCATGCAAGCTACCATGTGATGTCTCATTTGTGTAATATGTGTTTATGACATGATATTACTGCCTTAAGTATTTCTTTCTTCCAGTCCTCTTCCTGCACAGTACTTAATAAAGATTACAAAACCCTTGTGATTGTCCATTCCTTCATTCCACCTCTGCTGTGAATTGCTGCAGCTTGTAGCTTCTGTGTTCTTCATTTCTTCTCTGTACCACATACATACTTGTCTGTTGTCTATCGTCTTGCAGGGTAGTTGGCTTATCACCTTCTTAATCAGGAACATTAGTTGTTGTGATGTAATTGTGTTAATTTTGGGTTGTTTTTGTGTTGCAAAAAATTTTGTAGTTTTTTTATTTTTTTTTTAGAATTTCAATCAGTTCAGTTTCCTTCAACAGTACACTCTGTTTGCTGTGGATCTGGCTGTGCATTCATTTCATGTTGCTCTAAGTCAGTTGGTGTATCATGGTGCTCTTCATGTACAGCATATTCTTTTACAGGCTTCACATGTGTGATATGGAACCAGGGGTCTCTGATCTCAACTTTAACACATGTTGGGCTAGTTAATAGTACTTCGTAAGGCCCTACCCATTTAGGGTCTAGAACAGATTTTCTTGCAAAGTTTCTTATGTAGAACATAGTGCCCAGTTTAAGCTGATGTAAGGTAAATTCTAAAGGAAATCTCTGGGTTAACAAGCCAAGTTTGTGCAATTCATCCAGTATTTTCTTTAAACGTTTATATATTTATATAGCTGACATTCAGCTCCAAGGTGTGACAAGAGAGCTGACTTTGGGGATGCCATGGAGCATGACCACACAGGAGTTCATATGGTGATAGGTGTGAGTCAATACAGGGTTAACTTCTTAAATAGAAGAGAATAATGGGGAGTGCTTGTACCCTTTTCAGATGGCTTTCAGAACACACTTTTCCAATCAGATTTTTAATTTTCTTATTGCAGACCTCAATTTGCCCTGAGAATGAGGGGTGATATACAGAATGTAAGCCTCTCTTTATCCCCTAGGTCTTGTAAAGCTCATGCATAATGCTTTGAGAAAAGTGTGACCCATGGTCCGAATCAATTCTAGCTGGTACAGAAAATCTCGGAACTATCTCTCTCAGAAGTGTCTTTACCACAAAGGCTGAGTTGTTTTTCTTTTCAGGGAACACTTCTGGCCATCGAGTCAACCTGTCAATGATGACTAGGACATATTTGTATCCTGGACAATTGGGCATTGATATATAATTGATCTGCAAGTACTGAAATGGTGTACATGCCAATTGTTTACTCCCTAGTCCCATAATTCTGGTCATGCCCTGATTGTACTTCAAGCAAACCTTGCATTTTTAGCATGTTCTAATTGCACAAGTGGATATGCTAAGAGCTGTCCAGTGTCTTCGAATGCTATCCACCAGGGATTGGGTCCCATAATCGCCTTTGACATGCAATGCATTGCATAGGGTATTATATAGAGATCTTGGAAGAATGGGTTTGTCTGCACTAGAAAACCATACACCTCTCACTAATTTGGTCCCCAGATTTTCTACCCAGTGCTTCACTTCCCTTGAGGAGTATGCCTGTTTTAGATCTGCTTCATCCACCAAGGAGAAGTTTAGCACATGAATGGGACCAAATCGGGCACCATATTTGGCTATTATATCTGTCCTTCTGTTTCCTAATGAGACTCCATCTTCACCCTTTTGATGTGATCGGCAATGCATCACTGCCACTTCTTTGGGTAACTGGACAGCTTGCAGGAGTTGGTTTATATGGCTCCCATGAGCTATTTCCTTCCCACCAGCAGTTATAAATCCCTGATATCTCCAAGTTTGGCCAGTGCAATGGACTACATTAAAAGCATATTTGCTGTCAGTATACACGTTTATCCTCCTGCCCCAGCCAATTTCTAGAGCTCTGGTGAGACTCAGGATTTAGGCACCTTGAGCACTCATGGACTTTGGTAGAGCTGCATACCATAAAGTCTCATTTTGAGTCACTATAGCTGCACCTGTATACTGTCCCTCATCTAACACAAATGCAGAACCATCGGTAAACAATGTCAGGTCTGGAGAGACCAAAGGGATATCCGTTAGGTCATATCTAGTTTTCTAAACTATTTCCAAGGTATCTGAACAGCTATGGAATGGGTTCCCCTTCTAACTGTAAGACTGGTATCAGTGTGGCTGGGTTGATCTCCTTACAACGATGGAAAGTTAGGTTCTCATTGCCCAGCAACACAATTTGATATTGGGATAAGCGTTGGGATATAAATGCTTGCAGGTTGCTGTTTTTCAAGATGGTATCTATTTGATGAGATGAGTACAGCATAATCCTGAATCCCAAAACCATATCTGAAGATTTCGTAACCATTAGGGCAGCAGGTGCAATTGCTCTCATACATGGTGGCATCCCCCTAGCCACAACATCTATCTCAGAGCTATAATAGGCTATTAGTCTGAACTGATCCCCAAGAGTCTGCACTAGTATAGCACTGGCTATTTCCTTGTCCTCATGCACAAACAGGTGAAACGGTTTTGCATGGTCAGGGATTCCAAGTGCAGGGCTTGACAGCACAGCTGTTTTCAGTTTTTCTATTGCATGCTTGTGCTCCCATGTCAGTTGTAAAGGTTATGAAACAATGTTCCTAGTCAAGACTGTCAGAGGTTTTGAGATCACACTATAACTACAGTAACCTATGATTCCTAATATTGCATGGAGCTGCTTCTTGGTCTTAGGCATGCACAGCTTCTGTATATGTGCAACCCTCTTTTGGGAAATCTGTCTTATACCCTTCTCTAACACAAAGCCGAGGTACTCTACTTTTTGCAAAACCAACTGTAGCTTGGCCCTGGAGATCTTGTGTCCCCTTTTGCATAGCTCTTGTAATAGATATTTGCTGTCTCTTTGACAAACTCGAGCATTTGGTGACATTAGCAAAAGGTCATCAACATAATGCACTAGTTTGCTCTCAGGCAATATGATTGACTCAAGATCTCTTTGCAGGATCTGGCAAAAGATATTTGCACTTTCTGAAAAACCTTGTGGAAATTGGGTCCAACAGATATGTTTACCCTCGCAGGAAAATGCAAAAATCTTCTGACTGTACTCATGCAGGGGTACAGTAAAATACGCACAGCACAGGTCCATGACCGTGAACCAGGCTGCACTACTTGGAATTTCAGCAATGATATTTTCTGGGCTAGGTACCATTGCATGTCCCTTCTTAACAAAGTTGTTTACTGCTCTCAGATACTGCACAAAATGCCATTGAGTTTTGCCATTTGGATCTTTCTTTGGCTTTTTAATGGGCATAATAGGTGTGTTGTACTTGGATATAGTATAGACCAAAATGCCTTGTTCCAGGAGACTTTGGATAATAGGCCTGATAACCTCTGTGGTCTCTTTGCTCAACCTATACTGAGGGATTCTAGGTGGAGTGCCCTCTTTCACCTCAATCTTAGCAGGGGTGTCAGATTTTAAAATTTCCACATCAGTTAAATGCTTAGCCTACACTGCCTCTGGGATTTCTTTCAGTATTTCAAAGATACTCCCCATAAATTGTTCCTCCTCATCACCCTCCACTTGCCCTAGAAATAGCAAGGGATGGTGCTTGAGTGACTGTTCGGGTAAGTGTAGGAATATTTCGCCTGATTTATCACACTGGATAGTGGCACACAATTTTCAGAGAACATCCCTCCCCAAAAGGTTGGATGGGCATCCAGGTATCACCAAAAATAAATGATCTAGAGTCATTGGACCTATCTTCAACATCTTAGATCTTAGCTTGGGCACCAACTCCATTTGCCCAGTGGCTCCTTTTACTCTCACAGACCCCATTAGTGCACAATTCTCTGGTGCAGATGTCAATACAGACTGGGTTTTTCTGGTGTCAACAAGAGTAGGATAGATTTAATCTCCTATCATCACCATAAACAAGGGTTCCCTGTCTTTAGCTGTCTGATCAACAGGTACCAAAGGTGATTCTATCTCAATGTCCCCCAAATCCCATTGATCTTGTTCTAAGACTTCTGTCTGTGTTGGTTCAGGATTCTGTGAGTGTAATGATGGTAAGTCTCCTTCAAATGTAGCTTTTTGGACTGCCTGTGCCTTGATTGGCATCCCTGGACCATTCATGGGCCTATCAGTGTCAAAGTGTATCTCAGTTTTCCCAGACCACGAATAAGGTAGAGTGTCCTTCTCTCACTGAACATGCTTTACTTGACTTGTGCAAAGTTAGGTTCAGGAAAGATATTTCTCTGCATTAAAGGAAATTCTTCAGAATTGGGAATGTGGTTTTGATTCATGACCACATCCCAGAACTGTGAATCTATGCCTTCTTCTTGTATCTGACTTCTAGACTCTATGTTGGTAATAGGAAACTTAACTGCCGATTACTTTGTCTAGGAAACAAAGTCAGTGTTGTAGATTCTTTCTCTGTTCCTATTTGTGTCATCTTGTTTCTCTCTTGGCTACTGACATTTGTGGAATTGATTTTATTTAAATGCATTAACTCAGAATCTACTACAAAGGCAGCTCTCCCTGGAGTATCACAGGCTTGAAAAGGTGCTACATCTATATGCACCTGACCCTGACATAGACTTGGTACGAATTCCCTAGCTCCAGGATAGATCTTTAAAGTTCTTTTAGTATTGTAACAACTAGACTTTCCACTTTCCCTTCCAGTTTCCCTAGTTGGTGATAGAGAAGAGGTTGTGCCTGTGTCGGAGAGTTTTGCACTTTCCTTCTCAATGGTCTGCAGGAGCCCATCTCCCTTGTTGACACTGTCTGTTTCTAAGAGATCCCCATTAGAACACCTGTCTACAACAATTGTCCTTGTTGTCTGGTCTTGCTTTACTACAGATTGATGTAAGTGATCCACAATCTTACTACAGAATGATGTTTCTTTCCCCTCATAGTGAGAATCAATGAATGCTACTTTCTTTAAGCTTGTATCAAGAACTTGTGCAGATGTGCCTGGTTCCCTTTCAGTGTTCCCCACATCACTGTTTCATTTCCCATAAATTTTCTCCTTTATTTATATTATATCCTCCTCAATTTGCAATTCGTCCTCAGTCATTTCTTTGTAACTTTGTGTTACATCCACCAACTCATAATTCATAATTTCTTCTGCACCCATTCTGTCTTCCCACTTTCCTCTGCCACATCATTGTCATTGCCCTTATCTGTCCTTGCAACAACTAAGGCTGCTATCTTGGTTCATAAGCTAGTATGTGGCCTTTCTCCCTGGGACATGTATTCCTCCATTTTTGATAAACTAGGGGAATTACTAAATGTAGCACAGTTATGGTCACAACATCTGGCCTTTACTTTGTCACTGTATCTGGTGTTATCCCTGTTGTTGCTACTATTATTGCTGTTATTGTTGTATCTAGAATTATAGTAAGTTTTTCTCCTGTTGTTGTTATTATTTTTGTTGCTTCTATTCCCAAAATTTATTTCAGATTTAAACCTACATTCACGAACTATATGACCAAGTTTTGAGCACAGAAAACAATGCTTGATAGAGTTGTTAGCATTGCTAGAAGATTGCCTAGGCCTGCTCTGGCTCCTCTGATTGCTGGATATCAGAGCCATATTCTTAATCTCCTCTATCTCCTTGATATTTTAAGCTTCTTTTAGTTGTCTCTTCAGCTCTGCAATGTCCCTATCCTTTTCAGAGGTCTCTGATTGCTTTGGCTCGCTATCCCTAGACTCATGGACATATGCAGTAGTCTTTCTTAGTTCTTTAATCAGAATGGTCTCCCATTGTGGGCAATGCAACTTGAAATAAGCCTGGATATAGTTCAGACTGCCCTTTACAAATTGCCTCCTGACATGCTGGATGTTATCCTCAGCTGTCATGTCCCTGAAACTAAGATAGCTTCGCCTGCCTCTAAGAGCCTGTCCAGGTAAATGCTAGGGTGTTCTTCCTCCCACTGCCTTAACTTCTCAGAGGACCCCCATGCATTCGATATTCTTGCATAGAGCCTCATTGCTTCTGCTAAATCCTCACTGCACCTTTTAAGATGTCATATTTGTATGTGAGAAGAGCTCTAAGTCCTGATGTTGTTCTGGCCATGAGGCAAGATTGGGGTTGCTTATTGTCTTGGCTATAAACTTTGCCTTCTCACTAAAGGTATAAAATTCAGAAAGGAGCAATTCCACATCCTCAAATGTTGGGTTGTAAAGTCTCATGGCCCATTTGTAGTCCTTTATTGATTTATGGGGATTTTTATAGAACTGGGGGAACGTCCGTTTCAAGATCTCCAAATCACCCCCTGAGAATGGTTTGTAGCCTTTAACATGTATAATACCCATGTCAGGTTGTACCACTGTCCTATTGGTAATGGGAAGTATAGTCACAGGAGCTGCTTCAGCCCCTGCAACCTGTTGTTCTTCAGTTTTCTCATCTTTAGCTTTTTGTTTAATATTGCCCCCTTTTTCGTTATGACTGCACTCCCAATAATCTCTAGCTGCATGATTGTCTTTGCATTTAGGTCCTTTCCTTCCCTGATCTACTTGTTTATCTCAATTAAGGTCTTCATGTGCTCCACTAATTGCTCCAAAACCAGGTTTGTTATTTCTCTTCTCCCAAAGGTAAATGCCAAAACCTTCCTCAAAACCATCAGGGCCCCATAGAAAGTTGCTGTCATGACTATCCCCAATGGCACATATGCCAAAGAATCACCCACTGATATTGTTAACCACATGTATGTATTATATATTTCTATAACTTGTTTAAAAAATCGGGGAACCATTATCAGCCAAAAGGTGGCACAAGCCTGCCAAATCCCATATATCAGCACCCCAGAGCACCCCAGTGTAATAATGGCCCTATTGATGAAGCTGGCCATATTGATCACTTCCCAACCAGGTTCTGAAATAAAAATCCTGGGCTGGCTGGCCAAAACTGTTATATTTATAATAACGCAGATGTTGGGAAGCTGATGAGTTGGCCTGAACTAGAAACCTGCAGGACTTACTCCTGCCCCCCACACAGGCTTGAGTGTGTAGGGAGGGGTAGGTACTTGTTGCTCTCAACCCCTCCCACCAAGCAGTTGGAAATCAGTTGAAAATGGAAGCAGGGCAATGTCTTCTGGCAAGGCTCAGCAAAGGCAAATCTCTAATGAAGCTCACTTTCTCAACTTATATTCCCCACAGGTTTGAGTGAGGGACAAAGAAGAAGATTGATATCTTATTATGTAGAACAGAGGAGGATTTGACTTCTTTAGCTGGCAACTGAAAGGAATCAAGCTTTATGGTAGCTGTGAGTATGCCCAAAATAATTGTCAGGCACAACTACTAAAAGATGAAGTTTTTACTGATAAAGATGAAGGGAAGGCAGGGAAGGGGTATAAAGGATTTGGATAACATCTGGGAAACTCTGAAATGTTAGGTAGATACTGCCCCTCCCCCCCCAGGAGGAAGTGGCTGTTTTTTTATCTAGTTGGCCCTCAAAGCTTATAATAATCACTTCTAATATCTAAAATAACAAAATGAATAACCAGATGCTATTGCTAGAAAGATCTAATTCCACTAGACAAGCAAACTCCTGAGTAGAAACCAAAATGGCTTTTGCCACTATGGTCACCAAGGTAAACTCCCACCGGGAACAGCAAGCAGAGTAACCTGCTTACTTCAATCCCAGGAATCCACTGTTAAACTGCTTTCCAACTGTTCCCTCACCCAGAGTTCTCCAGGGCAGGGGTGTCACCTGGAATTCTGAGTGAGGCTTGACCCTGTATCTTGCAGGAATTCCACCCTGCCATTTTCCATGTTACAGTACTATCAAACTTTCAAAGCACAATTAATCCCAATATTATACAAATTATTTGACACCATATAAATTATTGTGCACAGAGACTGATATACTGTGGTACAATTGAATGTAATGGACTTCTCTATTAGCAGCAATGCAAGGATCCATAGCAATGCTGAGGGACTTATGAGAAGGAAAACTAGCCATATTCAAAGGAAGAACTGTGGGAATAGGAACATAGAAGAAAAAGATCTGCTTGACCCCATGGGCTGATGGGGATATTATTGGGGATGTAGACACTAAATGATAACTCTAGTCCAACTATCAATAATATGGAATTAGGTCTTAATGATACATGTAAAACCCAGTGGAATTGCGCGTTGGCCTAGGGGTTAGGGGTTTTTGGGGGAGAGGGAAAGAACATGTAACTATGGGAAAATATTCAAAATAAAAATTTAAATAAAAAAACATAGAGTATGGACATATTATTCAGTTTATTTACATAATTCCATGTCCCATGAGAGGTCTCTATTTGCCAGTGGAAATCTGGAATAAAATATCTTTAAAACATCTCTGAAATGTAGATGTTTCAAATATTGATGTCTCTATTTTTGTGTATGAAGCCAGAGAAAGGTTAAATGACTTGCCCACAGCCATGAAGCTGGTAAGTACTAGAATTAAGACATGAATCTCAGACTTTTCATTCCAAAACCAAGATTGAACAATGAAGACTAAGAAAAACCAGACAGAATGTTATAAGGAAAAAAGGGGATAGATAACTATTTCTTCTATTTTATTCCCTAAAATAGATTTGCTTTTATTTTGCTGCATTAATGGCATTCATCTTGGCAGCATTGTTATAACATTTGTTAAATGTAAATGTTAAAAAATGTAAATAATAGATGATTTTACGGATTTTTCACTTTTTGCAGTTTTAATAAAATTATTTTAAATTTATGTCATGTTTGAATCTATATTATTTCAAAAGTTTTATTTCCTATTCTTTCAGAATCCATTTATCTTAATTTTAAAGGACTTAGGAGAGAGATAGAGACTGACACAGAGACAGAAAGGCAGCGATAAAAGACAAAGAGAGGTAGAGAGAAACAAGTAGACAAAATAATTCATATTGAAACTTTGCTTATATAAATTCACTTCACTTTCAAAATAATATTGAAACATAGATTAGTCAACATGAGATGTGTGTTATTTAAAATCACTTGGGATACTTGGAACTACCCATGATCCCCAATGGGTTTCCTGTTTTGGATTACGTATTCAAGGTGAGGGATGGCTTTAAATAGGGGGAAGTGACTTTGAACTTTCTCTTTTAGCTACCTGAGTGCAAAGGTATAAGAAAGGTAAAATGGCTGAGGTGGGAGTTTAAATACATACAGGCCCGGTCTTATATATATTTTATCAGCATGGCCATGGTTTTAATTAAAATACTAATTTTTATATTTATATCAGTTTTTATCATTTTTAATCTTAACAGTTTGGCAAACCAGAAGGTCAAAATTCGAACTCTCAATTTTCTAGATAGCCTAAAGAGAGCCATGCCTGTTTTTTGGCCATTTTGCTCAGCTCTTTTGGGCAATTTGTTAAAAAAGGAAAGTGGCTTTCCTCGCCATGCTTTTGCTAAAAGAAACAGCACGTTTTTGATCAGGCGGGACTCAGCCAGCCAGTCCAGCCCAAACCACCTTGGGAGGTCAGGCCAGCCAATTCTGGCTTTTGGCTTTAAAATCAAAATGCCAGTGCCCAGTGCCTGTGATCTCTGCAGCTTTTACTCCTGACCTGGACTCCATTCCTGCTGG
>NC_058130.1:444502026-444583763 GCF_016433145.1 Gracilinanus agilis | reverse complement strand
ATATGAAGAAAAATGGGAAAACAGACAAAATGGAGTAAATTTATATTCCATAAAGAAGTGTGTGGGGAGAACAGGGGAGAATATCAATACATTGGAAGGGTAAAGAGGTTATAGAGAACAAATAATTAATGCTTAAGTGCATTGAAACTAATTTAAAGGGGGAAGAACAATCACATCCATTGGAGCAGAGAATTGATATGTAACCTATAGAGAAGTAGAAGGGTAACAAAAAACTGGTGGGAAGGGAAGCAATACTAGGAAGGAATGGTGGAGTAGCTTAAAAAGACCTGAAAGGGGCAGCTGGGTAGCTCAGTGGAGTGAGAGTCAGGCCTAGGGACAGGAGGTCCTAGGTTCAAACCCGGCCTCAACCACTTCCCAGCTGTGTGACCCTGGGCAAGTCACTTGACCCCCATTGCCCACCCTTACCAATCTTCCACCTATGAGACAATACACAGAAGTACAAGGGTTTTAAAAAAAAGACCTGAAAGAAGAATAAGAAGGGAATAAGAAGGGAGAGAGGAGAAAAGGAAGTACAATAAAGGAGGGGATAAGGGAAACTGATTAAAAACAAAACACTGGTATAGAAGGAAATAGTGAAAGAAGAAGGGGCAGGACAAGGAGAGAGAACCAAAATGTCTCAAAATACACAGTTGATAATTATAACCCTGAATGTGAATGGGATGAACTCACCCATAACTGGGAAGGAAATAGCAGAGTGGATTAGAAACGAAAATCCTACTATATGTTGTCTACAAGAAACACACATTAGACAAGCAGACATACATAGAGTAAAAAATGAAGAGCAGGAGCAAAATCTATTTGGCTTCAACTGAGAAAAGAAGGCCAGGGTTGCAATTATGATTTCTGACAGAGCTAAAGTAAAAATAGATCTGGTTAAAAGACATAGGGAAGGTATATCTTGATGAAATTCAATATAAACAATGAAGAAATATCAGTACTCAACATGTATGCACCAAACGATATAGCATCCAGATTTCTAAAGGAGAAGCTAGAGGAGTTCAAGGATGAAATAGATAGCAAAACTATACTAGGCGGTGACCTCAATTTTCCCCTATCAGATCTATATAAATTAAACCAAAAATAGAATAAGAAAGAGATAAGAGAGGTGAATTAAATCTGAGAAAAATTAGAGTTAATAGATATATGGAGAAAAATAAATAGGGACAAAAAGAATACATCATCTTTTCAACAGCAAATGGAACATTCACAAATATTGAATATGTAGTAGAGCATAAAAACATGGCAAAGAAATGCAAAAAAGCAGAAATGATAAATGTAGCCTTATTAGATGATAATGCAATAAAAATAGTTGTTAGCATGGATACATGGAGAGGCAAACAAAAACAAATTGGAAATTAAATAATATGAATCTCCAAAATAATTTAAAGAACAGATCATAGAAACAATTAATAATTTCATTGAAGACAATGGCAATGATGAGACATCTTACCAAAACCTACGGAATAGAGCCAAAGCAGTTCTAAGGGGAATATTTATATCATTGAGTGCATATATTAACAAATTAGGGAGGGCAGAGGTTAATAAATTGGGCATGCAACTTAAAAAAGTAGAAAACAAAGAAATTAAAAATCCACTAAATTAGAAATATTAAAAATCAAAGGAGAAATTAATAAAATCAAATTTAAAAGAACTATAGAATTAATGAATAAGTCTAGCAGCTGGTATTTTGAAAATAATAGACAAAATAAAACAAAGTATAGGAAAATCTAATAAAAAAAGGAATTGAAAAAACTAATAGTATAAAAGATGAAAAGGTATACCTCACCTCTAATGAGGAGGAAATTAAGGCAATCATTGAAAACTGTTTTGCCCAATTATATGGCAAAAAATATAGCAATCTAGGTGAGATGGATGAATATTTACAAAAATATAAATTGCCTAGATTAACAGCTGAAGAAATAGTATAGTTAAATAATTCCATATCAACTAACCCCAATACTATACAAATTATTTGATATAATAAGCAAAGAAGGAGTCCTACCAAATTCTTTTCATGGCAAAAATATGGTATTGATTCCAAAGCCAGGTAGATCAAAACAGAAAAAGAAAACTACAGACCAATCTCCCTAATGAACATAAATGCAAATGTCTTAAATAGAATACTAGCCAAAAGACTCCAGCAAGTGATCATTAGGGTTATCCATCATGATCAGGTGGGATTTATACCAGGAATGCAAGGATGGTTCAACATTAGGAAAATCATCTTTATAACTGATGATATGAACAAGTTAACAAACAAAAATCACATGATTATCTTTATAGGTGCTTAAAAAGCCTTTGACAAAATACAATACCCACTTCAACTGAAAACACTAGAAAATATAGAAATAGAAGGTCCTTTCCTAAAAATAATAAACAGTATATATCTAAAACTATCAACAAGTATCATATGCAATGGACACAAATTAGAAGCCTTCCCAATAAGATCAGGCATGAAACAATCGTGACCATTATCACCTCTATTATTTAACATTTTACTAGAAACATTAGCAGTCTCAATTAGAGAAGAAAAAGAAATTGAAAGTAATAAAATAGGCAATGAGGAGACTAAGCTATTACTCTTTGCAGATGATATGATAGTCTACTTCAAAAAATCCTAGAGAATTAACTAAAAAGCTAGTAGAAATAATCAACAACTATAGCAAAATTGCAGGATACAAAATAAATGCACATAAATCATCAGCATTTCTATATATTTCCAACACTTCACAGCAGCAAGAGGTAGAAAGAGAAAGACCATTTAAAATCACCCTACACAATATAAAATACTTAGGAATCTATCTACCAAAACAAAGACAGGAATTATACAAACACAACTACAAAACACATTCCAAACAATTAAAACTAGATCTAAACAATTGGAAAAACATTGATTGCTCATGGGTAGCATGAGCTAATGAAAAAAATAACTATTCTTCCCAAATTATTTTACTTATTTAGTGCCATTCCTATGAAACTACCAAGAAATGTTTTTACGTGATTAGAAAAAACTATGACAAAGTTCATTTGGAAGAACAAAAGATCAAGAATATCAATGGAAATAATAAAAAAAATGTGAAAGAAAGTGGCCTAGCAGTACCAGATATTAAACTATACTATAAAGCAGAGGTCATCAAAACAATATGGTACTGGCTAAGAGACAGAATGGAGGATCAGTGGAATAGACAGTGGAATAAACACAAAGAGCCCAACTTTTGGGACAAAAATCCACTATTTGACAAAAACTGCTGGGAAAATTGGAAAACAATATGGGAGAGATGAGGTTTAGATCAACATCTCACACGCTACACCAAGATAAATTCAGGATGCATGAATTGACTTGAATATAAAGAAGGAAACTCTAAGAAAATTAGGTGAACATAGAATAGTATACTTGTCAGATTTTTGGGAAAGGAAAGATTTTAAAACCAAGCAAGAGTTAGAAAAAATTACAAAATATAAAATGAATAATTTTGATTACATTAAATTAAAAAGTTTTGTACAAACAAAAATGCAACCAAAATCAGAAGGGAAACAACAAACTGGGAAAAAAAAACTTTATAACAAAAGCTTCTGACAAAGATCTAATTATTCAAATAAATATACAAGGAACTAAATCAATTGTACAAAAAATCCAACCATTCCCCAATTAATAAAAGGGCAAGGGACATGCATAGGCAATTTTCAGATAAAGAAATCGAAAGTATCAATAAGCACATGAGAAAGTGTTCTAAATCTCAAATAATCAGAGAAATGCAAATCAAAACAACTCTGAGGTATCACCTCATACCTAAAAGAATGGATAAAATGAAAAAAGGGGAGAGTAATGAATGCTGGAGGGGATGTGGCAAAATTGGGATATTAATGCATTGCTGGTGGAGTTGTGAACTAATCCAACCATTCTGGCTGGCAATTTGGAACTATGCTCAAAGGGCTATAAAAGAATGCCTGCCCTTTGATCCAGCCATGCCATTGTTGGGTTTGTTCCCCAAAGAGATCATAGATAAACAGACTTGTATGAAAATATTTATAGCTGTGCTTTTGGTGGTGGCAAAACACTGGAAAATGAGGGTATGTCCTTCAATTGGGGAATGGCTGAACAAATTGTGGTATATGCTGATGATGGAATACTATTGTGCTCAAAGGAATAATAAACTGGAGGAATTCCATGTGAACTGGAAAGACCTCCAGGAATTGATGCAGAGCAAAAGGAGCAGAGCCAGAAGAATATTGTACACGGAGACTGTTACACTGTCTTAAAATTGAATGTAATGGACTTCTCTATTAGCAGCAATGCAGTGACCCAGGACAATTCTGAGGGATTTAGGGAAAAGAATGCTACCCACATTCAGTAGAAGAACTATAGGAGTTGAAAAACAGAAGAAAAAAACAACTACTTAAACACATGGGGTGATGCAGACATCATTTGGGATGTAGACTCTAAATAATCACCCTAATAACAACTATCAATAATATGAAAATAGTTCTTGATGAATGAAACATGAAGAAAGCATTGGAAATGTGCATTGGCTACGGGGGGGGCAGGATTGGAGGGGGAAGAGAGTAATAACATGGATCATGTAACCACTTAAACAAATTTTTATAAAAAATAAAATAAAATAAAAGTCAATCTGAGAATTTTGGAAATGAAATGGACCACAAAGAGATCTCATAAAATCTATATCTTAATGATGTTCCCTTTGGGAATATTTTGATCATTAGACCATTCATCCTCTATTTGAAGGAAATTTATATTCGCTCCTCAACCAATATTAATTATTTGACTTGACTAAGTAGATGTGTGTAAACTGGAATAAAAAACAACAACAACATATAATTGTTTATTTTGAAGCATAGATTTACGTGAATAAGGTTTAGAAGTCAGAGACAAGTGCCTCATGGTATGAAATAAAAGAATATTTTATTCTGTTTGGTTCTAAAAGTCCATCTGGATTCCCTAGTTCTCTCCTGTCCCTTAAAGATTCTTTGGAGAAATTCAGATGAATTAATACATCAACTTAGTTTATCTACTGTACATAAAATGTCATACTAGGATCTCAAAAATACTTATTGCATGAACTGAAGTTATCTTTAAATGGCCTTTAGTAAACAGTATTGAATATTCTTGAGGTATTGCATTCCATTTTTTCAAAACAGATAAAGTATTTTATGAGTTAAAATTTTTCTCCACAACAATGTAATTCTACCTAATCCTAAACGAGAATCCTTCTTATTACTCACTTGACAAGGGGTCATCCAAACTTTTCTATAAAATCTTAGTGACCAATGACCTCCAGAAACAGTTCTTTCCTCTTTGAATAGTTCTGTTACCAACTTTTTTTCCTTTGTAGGAAAACTCTCTTACAAAGGTAAATCAAGAAAGGAAACCCTGAGATGGTGCTACTGATGTTAGAGTGTCGATTAACTAACCCTTAGAGCACCTCTAACTGACTTTTTAGGGAGCCAATGGCTTCTACCTTCAGGCTTCCTTACAAACGTTTATTTAACTAAAGTTGGTTTAATAACAAGTCTTTAAGGGAAGGGATTAGAATAGAGGGAAGTTAGGGATTGCCCTCAACATTAAGCACAGATTGGTTTTCAAGTCTGTCAGAGTTTGAGCTGAGGCCAGGGCTCACAGGCTTATGGAGGTTTCCTTTCTTCCTAATCTGTACTATATCTATGCTAGCTTTTGAAGTTCAAAGTCTTTAGCAGTAGACAGTAAGAGGAAAAGAGATTCTTACCTTCAGAGCTGGTTTAGCCTGTCTCTTAGGGCTAATACCCTATAGACCACTGTTACAGTTCAAGTAGCCCTCTTGAAATCCTTTTGACCAATGTTATGATCCACAGGAATCCAGGTAGAGAAACAGTTGGGAAAATCCCAGGAATAGAGGTAGTTTCTATCATGAGAAGCTGAGAGCCCCCTCTTGTCCTGAGTTCCAGGCAAGAGTTCTTCCCAGAGTGAGCAACTGTCATTCCTTCAGAGAGAGCAACAGTCACTCTCCCCAGTCTCTCCCCTCCCCTTTCCAATTGCCTCCATTGTCCATCAATCCTCTCTCCAACATTCCAAACCCTTTCTGTGTAATTTCTCCCGCACTTTAAGCTTAAATTGGTCTTTTGATAACTCTTCAAAATGTAATAAAAAGCTATAGTGACCACATGTACCTTTACTCCAATAAAGTCTTATATTTTCCACAATAACTATCTCCATTTTTTCTGGATTTTAAATGACAGTGTCTGCATTATCTGGATGTTTGTCATTAAGTGAATGCCCTTCCTAAATTGTGATACTGAGCCTAAAACAACACTCCTTAAGATTTGACAGTTATATTACACTGCTGATTTATATTGAGCTGGATATCAAGGAAAACACGTAGATTTTTCCAAATAAATTATTTCCCAGCCTCACCTCCCCATTGTACAATTATAAAGATTGTTTAATATCAGTAAGATGTATGTTTATTTCATTTAAATTTCATCTTCTTTCATTCAATTCATCATCCATCATAGATTCTTGAGATGTTTGACTCACTTAAAAATCACATTATTTGAAGAGAATTCTCTTGAGTACATACATAATACACATATGGATGTGTGTATATATATTGTACATATACACATATATGCATAGGTATAATTTTAACATAAATATATGTATATATGCCAATGAATATATATGTATATATTTTGAGGGAGGCATGTTTATCATTGACCTGACTTATGAAGTTTGATGAGACTAAATGACATTCAACTAATCAACTTCCATACTGTAAAAGAAAAAAGAAAAACAAGTATGCTAATTTTACTTATCCTCTTTTTTGTTTTTATTAACTAGATACACAAAACCACTGAAATAAAATAATCTAAGCATATTTCCATGAAAATTACTTAAAACCCTTCCAGAAGTTGAATAAATGAAAGTTCTAATTTTCTTAGTTAATCAAAAAGAGAAATATAAGCAATGTTAATGAAAGAGTACTTGGCCAATTTCACACTATTTTTCTCCATTCAATTATGTGACATTGCAGGGTATAGACTGTTGTCAAAAGTATGCTTCCTTTAGACCCCTGGCCCCTTACTGAGAGGCTGCAAGGAACTGCTGTGTGTGTGTGTGTGTGTGTGTGTGTGTGTGTGTGTGTGTGTGTTTGTATAAGTAAGAGAGATTCACCAGAATTTGAAAGTATTATCTAATAGCTCCCAAATATATGTCTTTTCAGAAGGGGGGGGGAAGAGTACCACTAAGTATCTGAGTTGTGGGGCAGGAATTTAGTACTTTAAAAGACTCTGAGATATATAGTAGAAGTAATTATCATGTAGATTTGTCTCCTAAGTTCTTTTTTATTGTTTTACATTCATTTATGAACTCCAGAAGTCTTTTGTGTGGAGCATCTCTCTAAAGGTGAAGGAGAATTGAGAGGGAAGAGGAAAAAAAGCAGGAATGCCTCAGGCTCCAAATTTTTCTGGTTCTTTGGGAGTGCATTAGTAAATTTCATGATCCAGAGGTCAATGACCTTAGACATGAAGATGGACTGTGTCTGGAGTGGTCAAGACAATCATACAATCTAAGGCATATGACACTCAAATCTAGCTTTAGAGAAGATTTGGTGCTGGTTTTCCCACCTTGCAAAAGAAAGCAGAAAAGAGCTTGGGTAAGGGGAATAAAGACTGTGTGACATTAAGCAATTTGAAGCAAATCTAGACTAATAACTGATAGTGGCAATAAAGTCAAAGCAGGCAGAATCTGACAGTGAGAAATCAGATTTCAATTAAGTTGAGAAGTCTATCTTTGTTTACCTGGCACTGGCAAATGTTTCTGTGGATCCCTTAGGAGAAAAATCAAAATTAAAGCATCTTTGTCTTCTCTGTGATGTATGTGTATGTGTGAATTTTTTTTGGTGGTATTGGCTTCTGTTTCTTAATGTAAGATGAGAAAATTTATGTCTTAGATCACTGTTTCCCAGTGTAGTGCAGAGGTGCAACCAACCCTGCAAAATGTTAACTGCAGAATTTCTAGCAGTTAAGAGTGTTTGGAACCCTGACTAAGGGCATTTGATCCCTGAGGCTTGGACAGAGCAGAGGGGGCAACTGAGCTCGGCCTTCGAGTTGAAACTTGGCCTTGAATCTGTGCTTTTCTCTTGAGATTTTGTATCTTAGTTTGTTAGGGTTCAAAATGGGTGGCCTCCAGAGGAACACATGAGACAATGCAATCAAGCAGGAAAAAGCTTTATTGCCAGTGCGCGCTGGGGGAACTCAGCAAAGAGAATCCCCCCAGGGTGCATTCAGAAGAGGGAATATATATGTTTCTAGGATATAGGTGCCTTTGTCTTAGGGTTAGTTAATAGCAAGACAGAGGAAGTAGGGATGTTTCCAGGTGCCACAGGATATGATTCTTAATCTTCAAGGCTGTTCTGTCTAGGAATCTTCAAGGCCCTTCCATCTAGGGGAGGAGTTGTGGCCCTGGGGCTCTCAGCCAGAGATAACTGCCCTGCTTGAGCCGGGCATGACGTTATCCAAAACCTCCCCCCTGCTTAATTGCCAAGTTTAGCTTTTTGGCTATAATATTCTTATAAGCTATAATATTTCTATAAGCTATAATATTTCTATAAGCTATAATATTTCTATAAGCTTTTTTGGCTATAAGTTAATTCCTCTGGATCTCCCTGACCTTCCCTATTTCATTCCCCATTTCCTTTCCTGATTTCCTATGGGTTTTGGGAGAAGGGTGGATTTTGGGTGGTAGCAATCAAACTTTGAAGACTTAGTTTTCCCCATAGACAAGTAGGGCTTACCCTTGATACAAACTATCTCCGGATTCATTGTTTATTATTTCCCTAACCTTAAAGGCAACAAAGCCTCCTGGGGCTGAGTGAGAGCAGGCTCTTTCTCAGTCCACTCCATTCCTGTGTCCCTCCCCCACCTGGAGCTTCTCCCTAGGCGGTTGTTAGAGAAACCTTGTATCCCTCTTTCCTTTATAATCAACACTGAAACTTAATAAACCCTGTTGTTATTTAATCAAACCTTTGCCAAATCACTGGTTGAATGATAAAAGAGGGTTGAGGAGGGAAAGGAATTGTTTCTCTTTAGTTCCTGAGGGGAGCTGGAGGTGTCCATCTTGGAGGAAGTGGTGATCTCTATACTTCCTCTGAGAAGCCTTTCTATTTCACAGACAGGGAAGAGCCTTGGGACTCTTTCTTTGTGAACTTGAGAAACTGACTAGAAAGCCCTCTAGTTAGTTTCAAACCATTTCTGACTGGCCCTAACCTTTTGTCTGTAGAAGTGCCCTTCCTACCTGGAAGGGTTGAGCCTGTTTCCCTTCAGTGTCCTCTGTCTCAAGCCTGTGCACCCAGTCTGTTTCTCCCTTTTGCAGCTGCCTTCCCAATTACCTCATCATCTCCCCTTGCCTCTAATTATACTTCATCATCCTATATTTCCCTAAACTCAGCCATTCCCTTACATCTCTCCTACCACCTCAATCTACTACCTCCATTATTGTACCCTTATTTCCCATCTACTGACCTAGGGACCCACAAACCCCATCCACTTGCTTTATTCCCTTATTACACCAGGCACCACTGCAAGAGCAATTGGACCTGAAGACACCATTTTTTTTACTCTACAGCCACTCCCCAGAAAATCTCTCTTCAAATAAAAATATTACTGGCCTGGTATGGGAGGAATATTACTTTCAGCCACATGTCATCAAGAACTGGACAAAAGTGGAATAATTCTTTCACTTTCATAACTCTTATTCTTATTGCTTTCTTGGAAAGATGTTTCATGTGTTATTGGAATAATCAATGGCTTATAATAAAGTTCCATTACAAGACCAATGCAATTGTTAACATGGGTATTTGTAGAGAATTGGAGACCCCTTTCACAAATATGTGCAGAATGTCTTCAGGGCGGGGGCTTCATAAGTCAAATATATTAGATATTAGATCAATCGCTTTCCCAGATGGACCTGATCTGTAAAAGCCTAACACTTAGAAGTACTTAGTGTAAGGATGGTGCAGGCTGAAGTTGGAATTGGAGCCATTCAAACCTTGTGTGGGGGATGGATACTTCTTAGACCTTAGCTATTAGGTCTTTCACAAGAAGTGGTCAAGGAGGTCCTTAGAGAGGGAAGACAGAACAATGGCTTCACTGAGAAGCTCAGATTTAATTCTCTCTCAATTTGATGGATGAGTTGAGAGGAGGTGATCTTCAACTAGAAGGGATGTTGCTGGCTGACAGGTGTGATCCACAAACAAGGATATGTGTGAAAATCAACAAGGACCCCCACTAATGGAGGTCCCTCTTCCAATAGCTAGACTATGGAATGATGTAATGGCCTACTCAATTATAGAATCAATAAGTTATTGAAACTGTAAAGTAACTTCTTTAATTACTAAGGGAAGGTTGATTGGGAAAAGGATTTCAATGGTGAGGTAAAAGGGAAGGGGAGATTTCTGTTATCTAATCAAGATGTATCAGAGGCTGGTGTACCCAAAACAGGGCTATGCCTCTTCACAGTGTTTCCTCCCTATTCCTAACCTATGACTCAAGTATCAAACTAAATAAATGAATGAATAAGCTTTAGAAAGATGTTGTCAGATGTTGTTTGAATATCTTCAGAGTTTATGTGATAATGTTACTGCTAGTTGAATTTTATAACTGCAGCAGGAAACAGAACAAAGCTGGGATTGACAGAAACAGTTGATAACTGAGTAGCAGGGATAGGCTAATGGGGCTCCTGGTATGGATCAATTAAGATTCAATGAGTGTCTTGATCAGACCATCCACCATCTAATACCCAAACCAAAATGAGTTTCCACTGCCTGGAGATCATCACCTTATGTAGTCCAGTTCTAACTGCCCCTCAACTGCCTTCAGCTTCTTGGGATTCCAAATATGAACACCCTTTTCCTTCTCACTTGCAGTAATGCTTACTTAGTCATGGTCAACACTTGTAACATTTTTTAACTTTTATTTTGTATAAGTGTATTATTAGCTATCGTAAATTCTATGATTTACATATTATTTTAATCATATGTTGCTTATCACAAGTTTGTAAAGCTACAATATCTTGAATTTATGTATTCTTTTTATTTTTGGAAAATTGTATATAAACATGAAAGCTCTATTTTAATTTGAGTAATTATTATTGCTATTATTATTATTCTGAGGAAATGTTTCTGCTTTTCCCCCTTTCTACCTTTTCTCTAGACAGTATGACTGACCAGCCAGCGTTCTCCTTTTCTCTGTACTGTGTCTCCAGAGCCAAAAATGTATTGTAGAATATTGATGCTGAAAGATTGCTTAATGATTATACCATACAATCCTATCATTTTAGAGGTGAAGAAACAAGACCACAATCCTGAAATAATTTGCCTTTGATCACAAAACAAATTGGTAACAGTAAAAGCACAATATTTTCAAGTCTTCTAAACATCATTTTATGGAGACATCAAGTACAGCTTCCCTATTTCCAATTAATCTCCTCTGATGCCTTTATATAGATGGTTCATCAGGACTTAATAATTTAGTTTTTAATCAAAATATACTTGTTTAAAAATGCTTTACAAAAATTGAGAATTACTTTGTAAGTAAACCTAAAGTGTCTTATGTATAATTATTGAATCCTGTTTTTTCTCTTGACATTTAGTTATTACCTAGTTGTAATTTACAATTTGAAAACACTAAACCACAGAAAAATAGATTTAAAAGATGTACTATGACATTTGGTTGTGCTAACTATAAAGCTAGATAATGTGGAAATTCATACAAGGGAATTTGACAATCATTTATTAAGTGCCAACCAAAGGTGTTATGCTAAGTGCTAGGGATACAAAGAAAGTCAAAAACAATTAAATACAGTAAGTTCTCAACATAATCGGGAGCATAACAAGCACATATTTATGTACAAACATGATTTGTACAGGATAAATTGTAAATAACCTCAGAGAGAAACCACTGACATCAACGGGGACCAGGAAAGACTTCTTGAGGTAGGTGAGATTTTAGCTGAGACTTGTGAAAGCCATGAGCCAAAGATGAGAAATTTCAGATGTGGGAGACAGAGAAAATGGAGAGTCAGGCAACTAAGTGTAATATATTAAGAACAGCAAAGATGCCAGAGACATTGAATCATAAAGTACATGTTTTACTTACACCAATACATAAGAATACTAGGATAGTAGGAAGAAGGTGGATTACGAAGGATTTAAAAGTGCAAATGGAGGGTGACAAGATGACTTTCATAACTAAGTGGGGGTAGAATGTAGTCTGGATGCATAGAGATCAAACAGAAGATATTATATAGTTCAGAGTTCAGTTGGTGAGAGCCATAGTAAAGAAGTGGCAGGGCAAGAAGAAAAAAGATGTCTAAAGAAAAATATTTCCAAAGAAAAATTGATAGGACCTGGAAAAAAATTGGATATGGGGGATGAGAGAGAGGACTTCATGGTGACAACTATTTGTAAGCCTGGGTGACTGGGAGGTTGGTAGTGCTCTAAATATTAAAAGGAAAGTTAAGGGGGGAAGTTATTCCATAAAACTTTCATTTGAACTTCCTTATTACTATTAAGGGCAGCACAATGCCAACAACACAAGTTTACAATCTTTGTTTTATATTTGATTTCTCATTCTCTCTCCATGCATCCACTCAGTTACTAAATTTAATGATTTCTATTTCTATAGCATCAGTAGTAAATCCCTATCTGTCTACTTACACAGCCACTGCAAGTTGAATTTCTCCTCAATTCTCTATTGAAGTAGTCTCCTTTTTTTTCTGCTTGATTTTCTTCCTGCTCTAATTTATCTTCCACATAGATACTGTTAAGAGAGTTTTTATTACTTCTCCTTTTTGTATTTAAGAGGAAAAGGAGCAATAATATTTTTTTTTCAGTTAGAGCCCTCCTGCTGTGCAAGTTGTCAGTAAGTGACCCCTTGCTATGCCACTTCTCAATAGGTGACAGTTAGAAGGGTGTGGTGTGTGGTTTGTAAGTTGCAGACCATTGGAAAGGGCTTTTGTCTCTGGGTCTCCTGGGGAGAGGTTGTACTGCTAGCAATATTTCTTACTGAAAACAGAGAAACAGAATAAGGCTTTAATAGCATTATTGATCATTGATAACTTACATAGACAGGTAGATAGATAGTGGTTATATTATCAGATAGAGAGAGTAGTGAGAGGAGGTGAAGGCTTCAGCCTAGCAAAAGATTTTGCCCTTAGATGCAGATAGATGAGTTTTTCTAGAGAAATTTAGTTAAGATTGAGATCTTGGGTATAGTTACAATCTATTATAGGATTATTTTCACTTTCCTCCTTCCTATTACCTATCCAAGTTTCCTAATAAACTAAGTATTTTGCATTTAATAAGTTGGTCTACTGATTTTTGATCAAACTCCTGCCCCATAAAATTTAATCTTTCACAGTAACAAAGTAATTTTCCTAAAATGTGAGACTGATAATTTCATTTCCCTACTCAATAAATTGCAATGGTTCTCTATTATTTTTAGGATTAAACATGTACTCTTCTAGATGACATTTAAAGTTAAGCATTATTATTCCCCCACACAATCTACAAGTCAGCTATAATATATATATAATCTTTTTTTTGCTTTTCCATAAATATGATACTCCATCTTCTTTCTTCATTCCTTCACACTGGCTACTTTCTATTCAGGAAATCCTAACATACTTTTGTCTCTTTGATTCTTTGTTGTTTTTTCAAGATTCACCTCCCATGCTTCCTTTTACATGAAGCCTTCCTTGACCTTCCACTTATTCCTACGAGCTATTAATTTATATTTTCTGTCTTAAAACTAATTTTTCATTTTGTACATCTTCCACATATACTTAAGCATTGACCTTTTGTTTATGACCTTATGATATAAGCTCCTTGAAGTTAAGAATGTCTTTACTTTTCTTTATGTCTTCAGTGATTATCACAGCACTTGGCAGATATTAAGTATTTAATGAATGTCCTTAGAATAATGAATTTATTGATAGCATTTAAAGAGCTCTTTGTATATGAATCCTGTATAAGAAAATATTTTAATTACCTCTCCTATAACTGTATTTGCCATGTACGAAAAAGTTTCCTGTCTCCCTTCTCCATATCTCCTCTGATATATGCTTCAGATTTCTTTGAGAATAATTTCTTCTGTGATTCTTTATTTCTTAATATTTTAATATTAATAATGATTAGAATGTAGGTAGCATGTTAGGGTTTGTGAGGCACCATACATATGTAGTGTTTTCTCCTCACAGCAGCCTAAGTAGTAAGGTGTTATTATAATTGCTATTCTACATATGAAAAACATGAGTCATGGATTGTTCAAGTGGTTTGCCCAAAGTTACACAAGTAGTAAGAATTTGAGTCTGAATTTGAATTGAGTCTTTCAAAATTATTTTTACTACCTGATCTAACATCATCTTTTCTCTCTTAAGGTAATATAAAATAATCTTTTCTATATCTAGCTCATGTCTCTTTCTTTGAGTACATCCCTTACTTGGGAAAATTCTAGATAACTACAGTTGGATTTCTTTCTCAGAAATAGGAGGAAAAGGGACGAAAAAAGAAATAATTATACTGGTTGCCTTAGGGAGAAAATAGATAATCCTAGAAAAGTGAAAACAGAGTGAAGTCTGAGATTACATAAAGGACAGAGATGTGTTAAAAAAGTCAATCCCCCTAATTGTCTGTAGTACCTGATTATATATTGTTAGGTAGTTAAAGGGTACAGCGAAAATCTTATTTGATTCTTAAGAAAACTGTGAATTGATATTATGATGTTTTTTTTTAAGATAAGGGAACTGATGCTTAGAAGAATTAAGAGGCTTGCCTGAAATTACAGAGATTATTAGTGAGAAAATAAGTATATCTGATCTAACAGTTCCAATCCCTTTGAATCACCAAACTGTTTCAATGGAACCTATTATACTGTCTCAATCAGTTTAAAGTTCTTGAATAGTATAAACAAATACTAGTAAGTAAATCGAAGATTAGTTCTATGGAAATCCTAACCCTAAACATTCATAGCTTAAAAGTAGTTAAGTGGATAAACTAAATTATAATTTCATCAATTGGAGCTAATCTACCTTGAACAAATCCCAAAAATATTTTCTCATAAACTATTTTATTACATTTTTCCTTTTCTTTTACCTTTTATTCTGTGAGCTAACATATTCACTTTGGTCAAAATACATTATTTTAGCTAATCCCTGTCTGACTCAAGAAAGGACTGTATTCGTCAAATAGATTTTCATTTTAGTAGATGCCAAGTCATTCATTTTATGCAAAAATTTACTTTAAAATGTTCTCCAGTTTACAAATAAATTAATCCTCCCACATAGTGAATAGTTGTGAAAAAATACAAATAGGTAGTAAGCTTAAAATTTTGTCTCCAATTATACAAGAAGATAATAAAAGAATTTATAGCTCAAAAAGAATCCTAGGATCTGACATTCCACTTCCCTCATTATATGGTGTAAGACCTCAAGACATAAAGTAGCTTAGAGAAAGTCATACAACTACTAATTTTGTGAGTGTAGCTTCAAATTTAAGCCTACTAATATAAAATTCTCCCTTTCATTTTTACTATATTTTAGCTACTTTTATAGTCTTTTTGACATCAATAATGCTCATACTCTTGCACTGAAAGCAAAAGTTATGGAAACTTGGACAAACAGTAGTACTTAACCTCCTTAGCCCTCAGTTTCCTGATCTGTAAAATGAAGATGCTAGACCAAATTACATACAAATACCTACCTTGCTCAAAATCTATGATGCTATGATATATACATATATATGTATGTATATATACATACATATATATTTTAATTACTGGAATCCCTCATTTTTTATTTGTACCAAAGCACCACTTCTGTTCCTCTCTATTGACTGGATTGATGCAGAGTCATATTCTAGCAACATATTTTGAAGTCTCTTGTAGATAGTAATTACCTTTTCAACTTGTAAAAAAAAGAACTGACAAGAACTTAGATTAGTTATAGAAGGTCACTACTAACACCTTTAAAAATCACATACTAGTTAGCTATAATGCTGCTGCTGAGCACACTAATACATTTTGCACTTCTGGAAAAAAATGCTCTTCCAAAAGGGTTGAGTCTCTAACAGATATAATTGATCACTCATTCTCAACTGATTAAACAGACTTGACTGATTCTTTACATTTATCATATATAGTCTTTTTATTTTATTTTATTTAACAATGAAATATGAGGAAGTTATCTGTCCTTGGACTAGTCCCAGCTGGATTGTTTGCTTTCCCCAAATAGTGTCCAGTCATCTCTGTGTCCCTATTTTGTACTTTTTATCTCATATGTATTTACTGTGGTAACTTTTGCAGATATACTTAGAAAACGTGGCATTTAACATTTTATTGAAAGGATATATATGAGGTTCAAAATACAGTCACACAGCTTCCTTACCCTATCCTATGCAAGCCATGCTATGAAATAATTTTAACACTCCTGAAGCTTCCTCTGGATTCCTTCTTTCTGAAGTGTTTAGAGAGAACTATTGTCTTTGGTATGAGGGCTTGCTGAACCCTTTTTAAACTGCTTATCCACCTTTGATGTCCATCTGTCATTCAACCATCACCTGTGCCTCTAAGAAATTATAGTATGTGTAGCAACCATACCCTGACAAATCTTTTAAGCAGATGAACTACACTGAGTTAAGAGTAAGTGTTAGAACCCAAACTTGTTCATGAGTGATGGGGCCCCAAACCTGTCCATGAGATAAGTTCCCCAAGCAGAGTAAGAGGATGTGAACAATTTGTTGTAAAGGCTATGAAAGTAGCTGAAGCTCGTGCTGTGGAACATAGAATTGGTCAGATATAGAAGATTCCATAGTTATCTACTACGTCCTGGGACATCACTAATCCAAGATATAAAGCAAGTATCTTCTAAGTGAAATATTATATTTTCCCTACAAGTCCTAATTACAAAAATGTTTCAATCACATAAATGATAGAAAGAAAAGCAAGACAATGTGGTATAGAACTGTGATGGTGAACCTATGGCACACAAGTCAAAGAAGGCACTCTCTGTGGGCACATGTAGAGCCCTGGCTTGGCCAGATGGGAGTCTGGCCCCACCCCTGAATGCAGGAGTTGGGGCATTCTAGCCTTTCTCCATCACCACAGGGGTTGAACACAGCTGGGCTCAGCTCAGGCCCAGGCAGGGCCATGCCCCCAAATCTCCATCCCCAGCCTTCCCCAGTTGAGCAGTGGTGGCAGCCATATCCCTTTTCCCCAGGAGCCAAAAGGTGTAGCTGGCCCAGGTTTTGTAGCCTGGTCCCATCCTCTAAACACAAGGGAAGGATTTGGGTCACTGGAGCCTCCCCATAGAGCTTGGTCCCTCCCTCCACCCCCACACTCAAACACAGGGGTAGGTGGGGCAGTATAGGTAGTCAGGGGGTGTGGCACTCCGTTTGGGCAAGGCATGCCATGCAATGGGGTTGATGGGGCATGACACAGGGTCCCTAAAAAGTCCAAAAAGATTCTCTATCACTGATATAGAGGAAAAAAGAGGGATTTTGGAGTTAGAGAGACTCAGCTTTATACCTTGTGACGTGAGAATACGTAATGCCTTGAGATATCAATTTATTCACTTTTAAAATGAAGCAGTTAGATTAGTTGGTTACTCAGATTCTTTCTAACTTAGCATCTGCCACTTTTTCTGACTGTTGCAATTGTTTTAGGAAAAATATGTAATTTTCCCTAATACCGTTGCCTTGTTACCCAGTGCCTTATAAAGGCCACATAAAATGCTATTTCCAGAGATAGCTCTTTTTCTTACATTCTATTTCTGGGTGCACATGTCACCTAGGTAGCACAGTGGATAGAGTAGTAGATGTGATGTGAGGAGGAACTAGGTTCAAATCTAAACTCAGACATTTTCCAGCTGTGTGACCATGGGCAAGTCACATTTGTCTTGCCCCTTACCTCTCTTTTGCCTTGGAACCAATAAATAGTATTGATTCTAAATCTGAAAACAAGAGTTTAAAAAAAAGAATAGTAAGAAGGTAATGATTTAAAAATGGTTACTTCTTACCTTAATAGTAAGAAAATGAACATTAATTATAGCTTAAAGGTGCTATCTTCTCATGAAACTTTTACAAGATTGAAAAAGATATTAAAGATATGTCTAGGAAAAAAATTAAAGCAAGAAAAATAGAACATGAAGAAGGCTCAAAAGGTTTTCTCTCTCTACCTTCTCTTCTTTCTCATGACTGATACATACTTTGCCAAAATTGTTAATTTGTTCACTACCTTTTAGGTTGTTCCTTTATATTGATTTTTAAAAGGAATTACATTTTATGGTTGGACTAAATATAAGAGAATGTGTTCACCGATTTAAAAATTAATACAGTTCAAGTAAAAAATGACTTTTTAGCAGTTTTATTTAAAAAAAGAGGGAAAGAGTGAAAGTAGAGAAATGTAAAAGGAGGGTAGAGAAGATAACTAACCTAACACACTAAATATTTGATCCAGCACCTAGCTCCAATCCAGCAAGGCTCATTAACCCCAAAGTGGAGAGCCCAGTGATGGATTAAGCAAGGGTTTCATCCACTTGGCCTTATCTGAGAGGGAGGCCTCTCTGGTGCTAATCTCTCCAGAAGCCAGTAAATGAGGGTCAGCTTTTTTCACTCACCCAATCCAAAGTCCAAAGGGAGAAGATCCAAGAACAGTCTTATCAGAAGCAGTTCAAGTCAGCAGCCCAATATCCATTACGCTGAAGATTCAGGCCGGAGACCAAAGACCTCTTGGATAGGAAGTTCATCATCTTTTATAGTCTCTTTTTTATGTCACTTCCTGTCCCTTCTTCAACTTTAGAGGGACCAATTATAGTCTTTAAATTTTCTTAACACTGTCCAGTGGGCAGTTGCTTTTGGAGGTGTATCTCACTTTACTTAGTGGTTTGTGAATCTCTCCTACTTAGTGTTAAGTAGGGTTTTCTTCACTTTTGGTTGATTATATTTAAAAGTAGGCAAGGAGAGAGTCAATCACATTTTCACATTTTATAATTATCTCCACATAAGATCTATGGTCAGTACTGAAATTGTGCATTTCCTAGATATACTCTAATTGCATCCAATGGGTATAAAGTGAGACGCCTTTGGCTCCAGGAATTCACATAGGTCTGACAAATGATGGAAATTTAGAATAGGAGCCAGTACATAATTGGAAACAGAAAACTTTTCTGCATCTTCCCCAATTTTTACAAAGTGAAGGTAACTTCCTTACAAAAATACAAATATTTCCTTTGTTTCCCATTAAAGTAGAGCATAAGGTATGCTGAAGCCATTCTCTATGCTGAGTTTCATGGTCTCTGTCACTGTGAGTCCAATGGCCTCCTTGCTGCAACTCAGCTCACAAGTTCCATCTCTTTCTTTCAGAGAAATTTTTAAAAATTCTCTACTGCCTCTTCTGATCATTCCTCTTGATTCCCCAATTTTCCAAGTGTCATGAATGGCAAGTTTCTAGACATTTAGCTATGTAGGGTTACACTCTGAACTCATTAGTGAGATCATCCCCACCACATCCTCTTAAATGAGGATTATTGGAATTATATTTAGATGTGATTGCCTCAATACCAATTAGATGTTTATGAATCAAACACTGGTAAAACTCTTAGACAAGATGTAAGTATATTATTGAACATGATCATAATGTCATTATTATTAGTAGTAAGAATATTACCTCATCATCATACTCTTCAATGAAGTGCTGATAGAAATGACATTTTTGGCAAGTCTTTATTCAATTAGTATTATTTTATGTTTAATGTTCTAGGGGTTATTGTATATGTGGCTAAAATTATTTCTTCTTATACATGAAAAAAAAGATATTAATTGATTTTTGTAGACTCATTGAAAATTTATTATAACCATTAGTGCTGATATTTTTAGTGGTGCATGGAAGTAGCTATTTTTATTTGCCCATTTACTTGTCCCAGCAGATCTACTATGTTTTTTTTCCTATTGGTATTACATTGGCATGTCATTTACTTTACTTTGCTCACCCCAAGAGCACACTTTATACTTCTGTGCCTCAACCAAACCTTTCTGTCAGGTAAACAATTTTCCTGCTGGGACAGCAAAAGTAGCCACCCTTAGAGAAATGAAAGAGAAGCTGCACCATAAGTCATTCTTAAGTGATGAGATGCCCAAGGTATATGAAGGCAGGAATTGTGAAAGATTCTCTCACATGAATGACACTGAGCAAAAGGGCATAGCTTCTTCCACCATGGAGAGAAGGAAAAACACAATTTAATTAAACCTAAGAGAATAGCAACTTCTGTGTAATTACAATAGTGTAGGTATTAAGTAAAATTGTTACATGCTTTTAAATTTCTAAAATATATATATGTACATATACATATGTACA
The DNA here is from genome assembly GCF_016433145.1 of Gracilinanus agilis. NCBI lineage: Eukaryota > Metazoa > Chordata > Mammalia > Didelphimorphia > Didelphidae > Gracilinanus > Gracilinanus agilis. The sequence goes on along the minus strand of NC_058130.1, from coordinate 444,563,345 downwards.
TATATATATTTTTAAAAACTGAATATGAAATACTTAGGAACATGAGGCAACTTCCATTTCCAAAAAAATCACCAATTAAAAAAATTATGATGTTTCCCTGCCCCTCTGATAAAATACAGTGCCGTGTTAAGTTCATCTCATTAAACATTTTTTGCAATAGTGTTACAACTCAATGTGCCATAATTTCTTGAATGAAATACAAATCTTGTATTTTGACAGATTTTGAGGAAATTGCTACTTTTTATCTTCTTGAAAAGTTGATTTATTTTAACATGACTATTCTGAGATCATAGAATGATTGTATTGTGTCCTTGCAAATAGTAAAGCGTAACTATTTGAAGGGAGGAAGGGTATTGGGTTTAGTTTTTTAGTCATTATTTTTCAGTTGTGTCTGAATCTTCATGACCCACCCTATTTGAGATTTTCTTGGCAGAGATACTGGAATGGTTTGCCATTTTGTTCTCTAAGATATTTTACAAATGAGGAAGCTGAGGCAAATAGACTTGAATTATTTACCCTATTTCTTTCCACCTATTTTTTGCTTAATTCCTTAAGAAACTTGTCTATAATTGGTATCTACATCTTTTCTTATCTCTTCATGACCCTTTGCAACTTCTCCATTCAATTGAAACCAATACCTTCAAAGTTACTAATTATGTATGAATTGCCCATTCTAATGACCTTTCCCCCATCCTCTTCCTTCTTGTCTTCTCTAAACCTTTGATACTGTCTATCACTATTTTCCTCTAGATAATATCTTTTCTATAGGTTCATTGATATCTTTTGGATCTTCTCTTGCATATCTGACTTCTCCTCTGTCTCCTTTGCTGGATAATCATCCATAACATGTTCACTACTATTTGGAATCTCTCAGAGGTCTGTCTTGAGCCTTCTTCTTTTCTTCTATTATATATGATTTTAAAATTTCATTAGCTTTTATGGTTTCAATGATCAGTTGACTTTCAGGTCCATTTCAGTCCTAACATCTCTCTGAACATCTGGTCTTACATTTGCAACTAAGTTTCATACATGTCAAACTGGAAATAGCATAGGCATCTTAAATTAAACATAACTCAGTATCTTTATGCCCAATTCCCATCCTTTTCTTTAATTCCCTATTACTAACAAATGTGTCATCATTCTTCCAGTCTCCCAGATTTACAACTTACTTATCATCCTAGATGCCTCACTCTCTCCCATTCTTCATAGTCAATCAGTCATCATATTCTATCATTTCACCTTCATGATATCTTTTGTATATACCCCCTTCTCTTACCTAACATAGCAACCAAATTCTTATAATCCCTCATCATGGGAATTATACCAGGGTTAGAAATGCACAGTGGCAATACCAGGATTTCAAGGCAGGTCTGGGCATATTACTCTCCCCCATTTAATAAACTCCACTGTCCCATTTGTTACCTCTAGAGTCAAATAAATGTTATTTTGATTTTCAAAACTTTTTATAACGCCTTTTCTTACCTTTCCTTTCTTCTTATATCTTTCCTTCCTGACCCACATCCTTTGAAAACTAGTGACTTTGACATTCTTTTTGTTCCTAAGATGTGTCAATCAATATATAAATGCACACATTTTCACTGGCTGTCCCCATGCCTGGAATGCTTTCTTCATCCTCAGCTCTACCTTATTTTTTCTAGATTCTTTTCAAGTATCAGCTAAAGTCCTATCTTCTACAAGAAGACTTCTTCAGCTTTCATTAATTTTAGTACCTTTGGCTTTGCACTTCCATAATAAATATTGATGATGTTTCAATGTGGATTGAAGAATGGCATTTTAAAATTTATTTCCTCCATGAAATTTTCTCTAGGGTAGGCAATACTTATCTCCTTTCACAATGTGAAGAACATTAAAATATATATTACATGATAAAAAATGTATAACCTATAACATATATCTACCATCTTATGGGAGGAGTGGAGAGAAAGAGATGGAGAAAGCACAGATTGCAAAATATCAGAAAATTATTATTAAAATTTGCATCAACATAATCTGGAAAAAATTTTAAAACTACCTTCTTCCTGAGATTACTACCTAAGTCCTCAAATTTATCTTTCTTATATCTAATTTGTATATCTTTAATTAAAGTATCTCCTTTATTAAACTTTGCTCTTTTTTAAAAATCCTTACCTTCCATCTTGGAATCAATACTGTGTATTAGTTCACAGGCAGAAGAGTGGTAAGGGCTAGACAAAAGGGGTCAAGCGACTTGCCCAGGGTCACACAAATGTGAAGTGTCTAAGGCCATATTTAAACCTAGACCTGGCTCTCAATCCACTGAGCTACCCCACTGCCCCCTCACTTTGCTCTTTCTGAGAGGACAGATTGTTTTATTTACTGTGGGTTGTTTGTTTGGAATTACCTATTCTTTCATTGCATCTCTAAATATTTTAACAGTACTTCATACATAAATACTGAGATACTGACTGACCTAACCTAAGATTGAATTATAGACTACTTATTGTCAGTATCCTGCCTGAAGGGATTGTTCCTAACAGACTGTGAGGTGAGGATTGGAGGAAAGTAGGAAGAAGGATGGATAGGAGAAAGGAGAGAAGAAGGTAGAGGAAGGGAAAGGAAGGTAGCAGTCTCCAGCCCTGGCAGGGGAAAAATTGACCAGAGCCCTTCTGGGCTCAAATAAAAGATCAGAAAACAACTTAGGTTTATAGAATAGCTGGGTTTTATTTAGATTCGGAAAGGGAAAGACTAGGTAGGAAAAGAGTGTTTACTCTGCCTCTCAAGTAGAGAGAGTCCAGGAACTGAGAGCCTCAGGGCTCTAGAGAGTTCAGGGTCAAGAGAGAAAAGGCACCAAAACTCTCTCTTTTATACTTTCTCCAACACCTCCCACAAAGGAAGTGGGAGGTGTCAGGGGAAGTTGTAACAAGGAGTCCTGGGAGATGTAGTCTCCCAGGGCGTAGAGTAATTATAAACTGCACAGGGCCCAATATTTCCTATTCTCTGATATTTATTTATTTATTTATTTTTGCAGTATATAGACTTCTTTTATTTTTAAAATTTTTAAAATTTTAGAAAATTTTTTTCCATGGTTACATGGAAAAAAGGGTTGGGTCAGTTCACAACTCCACCAGCAGTGCCTTAATGTCCCAATTTTGTCACATCCCCTCCAACATTCATGACTCTCCCATGCTTTCATTAATTTTGCTTTTGATTTTTAGTATTTCTAATTTCGTTTTCATCTGGGGATTTTTTTACAAAGTAATAAATTATATTAAAATATTTTTAATTATTATTTTGAATATTACCTATAGTTACATTTTTCATGTTCTTTCCCTCTTCCCCAAATCCCCCTAACCTCCCTTAGCTGATGCACAATTCCACAGGTTTTTTACATGTATCTTTGATTGAGACATAATTCCATATTATTGATATTTGGAATAGACTTATTGTTTACTGTCTACACCCCCAATAATATCCTCAATAGCCCATGTGTTCAAACAGTTGTTTTTCTTCCGTGTTTCTCCTCCCACAGTTCTTCCTCTGAATGTGGCTAGTTTTCTTTCTCATAAGTCCCTCAGCCTTCCTTTGGATTCTTGTTTTGCTACTAGTAGAGAAGTCCATTATGTTTGATTGTACCACAGTATATCAGTCTCTGTGTACAATATTGTCCTGGATATGTTCCTATCACTCTGCATCAATTCCTGGAGGTCATTCCAGTTCACATGGAATTCCTCCAGTTTATTATTACTTTGAGCACAACAGTATTCCATCACTAACAGATACCACAATTTGTTCAGCCATTCTCCAATTGAAGGGTATACCCTGGTTTTCCAATTTTTTGCCACCACAAAGAGCATGGCTATAAATATTTTTGTACATGCCTTTTTCCCTATGATTTCTTTGGGGTATAAATCAGGCAATGGTATGGCTAGATCAAATGACAGTCAATCTTTTAGCACCCTTTGTGTATAGTTCCAAATTGCCATCTAGAATGCTTGAATCAGTTCACAACTCCACCAGCAATGCATTAATGTCCCAATTTTTCCACATACATTTCAATATTCATTACTCTCCCCTGCTATCATTTTAGCCAGTCTGCTAGGTTTTCTTCTTTCCTTTTTTAAATTAGATTTACCAGTACTTTGTCTATTTTATCTGTTCTTTCCAAGTAACAGCTTCAAATCTTATTTATTAATTCAATAGTTCTTTTACTTTCAATATTTTTTTTATTTTCTCCTTTGATTTTTAGTATTTCTAATTTATTTTCATCTAGGAATTTTTAATTTGTTCTCTTTCTAGTTTTTTACATTGCATGCCTAATTCATTAACCTCTACCCTCCCCAATTTGTTAATATATGCACTCAATGATATAAATTTTCTCCTTAGAATTGCTTTGGCTGTATCCCATAGGTTTTGTTAAGAAGTCTTATCATTGTTATTGTCTTCAATGAAATTATTAATTGTTTCTATGATTTTTTCTTTAAATTATTTTGATGATTCATATTATTTAATTTCTAATTAGTTTTTGGTTTGCCTCTTCACACATCCTTTTTAATAATTATTTTTATTCATGATCGGATAAAGTTGCATTTATAATTTCTGCTTTTTTTTGCATTTTGTTGCCAGGTTGCTATGCCCTAGCACATGGTCAGTCTTTGTGAATGTTCCATGTGCTCCTGAAAAGAAGGTGTATTCCTTTGTGTCCTTATATATTTTTATCTATATACCAATTAACTCTAATTTTTCTAGAATTACATTTAACTCCCTTATCTCTTTATTATTCATTTTTTGGTTTGATTTATCTAGATATCATAGGGGAAGTTTGTGGTCATCCACTAATATAGTTTTGCTATCTATTTCATCTCTGAGCTCCACTAGCTTCTCCTTTAGAAATTTGGATGCTATATCGTTTGATGCATACAGGTTGAGTACTAATATTTTTTCATTGTTTATACTGCATATTATTAGGATGCAATTACCTTCCCTATCTCTTTTAACCAGATTTTTTTTTACTTTGGCTCTGTCGGAAATCATGATTGCCACTTCTGCCTTCTTTTTCTCAGTTGGAGCCCAATAGATTTTGATCCATCTTTTCATTTTTACTCTATGTATGTCTGCCTGTTTCATGTGTGTTTCTTGTAGACAACATATGGTAGGATTTAGGTTTCTAATCCACTCTGCTATTTGGTTCCCTTTTTATGGGCTAGTTCATACCATTCACATTCAGGGTTATAATTATCAACTGTGTATTCTGAGACATTTTGATTCTCTCTCCTTTTCCTACCCTTTCTTCTTTCACTATTTCCCCCTATACCAGTGTTTTGTTTTTAATCAGTTCCCCTGAACCCCTCCCTTATTGTACTTCCTTTTCTCCTCTCTTCCTTCTTATTCCCCTCTTATTCTTCTTTAGGGTCTTTTTAAGCTACCCCCCCCATCCCTTCCAAGGGTTGCTTCCCTCCCCACCAGGCCTTTTGTTACCCTTTTACTTCTCTATAGGGTGCATATCAATTCTTTGCCCCAATGGATCTGATTGTCCTTCCCTCTTTAAATTGATTTCAGTGCACTTAAGTATTAAATATTTCTTCTCTACAACCTCTTTTACCTTCCGGTGTATTGATATTCACCCTTGTTTGTCCCACGTGCTTCTTTATGCAATATAAATTTACTATTTGTTTTCCTATTTTCTTAATATTATCTCCTATTTTTCCTTCTAGTTTTGTGTGTGTGTGTGTGTGTGTGTGTGTGTGTGTATATATCTTGACATTTCATCCTAGTTTGTCACTGTTCTCTCTAAGTAAACTTCTAGTTACCCTGTTGATAATAACAATTTTTAATATTTGCCAATATCTTCTAGGGATACAAATCAATTGAACTTATTGGGTCTCTTGAAGAAAAGATTCCCCCCACCACCACTCTCTTAATTACCTTATGGTGATTCTCTTGAGTTCTGTGTTTGGGGAGCAAACTCTCTGTTTACATCCAGTTTTTTCTTTATGAATGCTTGGAAGTCCTCAATTTTATTGAATGACCATACTTTCCCCTGCAAAAATATAGTCAATTTTGCTGGATAGTTGATTCTTGGTTGTAGACCCAGTTCTCTTACTTTCTGGAATATTATGTTCATTGCCTTTGGTCCTTCAATGTAGATGCAGCCAGATCCTGTGTTATCCTAACTGTGGTTCCCTGGTATCTGAATGACTTCTTTTTAGCAGCTTGTAATATATTTTCCTTGGTCTGGTAGTTTTTGAACTTGGTTATAATATTCCTGGAAGTTATCAGCTGTGGATTAAATGTAGGAGGTGATCTGTGTATTCATTCTCTTTCCCTCTTGTTTGAGAATGTCAGCGTAGTTTTCTTGGATAATTTCCTGTAGGATGATGTCTAAACTTTTTTCTTTTGTCATAATGTTCCTGTAAAACAATAATTCATAAATTGTCTCTTCTAGATCTGTTTTGTAGATCTGTGATTGTATCATAGTCTCCTAAAATTTTTCATTTTTTAAATTTTGTTTTATATGTTCTTGCTGCCTTGTGAAGTCATTTGCTTCTAGTTATTGAGTTCTATTTTTTTAAAGACTGAATTTTATCCCTGGCTTTTTGGTCATCTTTCTCCTTCTGTTCTCATTTTCTCTGTAGAACATTTTTTGATTGCTTTGCTTTTTATTCAAGCTGGTCAATTCTGGTTTTTAATACCTTATTTTCTTGTTTTACTCTATGTATTTCCCTTTTCAAGTTGTCTTCAGCCTCTCTTGATTGCATTTTGAGTTCCTGGAATTCTTGAGTTAATCGAATTTTGAGATCTTCCATAGCCTGTGTCCAATTTGCTGGTGCTTCTTCCTCTTCTATTTCATTTACTCTCTTTTCACTTCCTGGAAAGAAGCTGTCAATTGTCATTTCTTTTCCCTTTTTCTTTTGTTTAATCATATTTTTAATGAGCTTTGATAAAAGAACTTCCCCCAGTTGGCAATGGAGATTTGTAGTTAAGTTCTTTGCAGTCTGTGGGGGAGGGGTATTGGATTTCCCTGCCCTTTGAAGACTTCTTGTTTGTCCAATTGATGCAATTAAGCCTGGATTAGTCTGTATTGCTTAATGTGCCTTGAGGCTAAAACCTTGATAGGAAAAAAAAAAGTGGGGGGGGACAAGATGGAGTGTTTTCACTGAGTTGTCCAGCAGTAGGGTCCCACTGCTCTGTCCTCCTGTTTTACCTGGTTTTCCTTCCTCTTCAAGCCCTTTTTTCTCTATCTCAGTGTGGTAAAGCCAGGAGATCTGAGGTTTGGCTCCATCTAGGTCTCCATCTTTCTAGTGTATTTCCTGTGTTTCTCTGTTTTTCTCCTCCAGCCACCTCACTGGTGCCTGTGTTAAACTCTCCGAGTCTGGTGCCAGGAAGGCCATCTCTCCAGGCAAGCATGCCTACTAGCCTGGAGATTTCAGAGGCTGCTGGAGACTCTGTACAGCCTGTGGGGAAAGGGTCCTGGGATTCCCCTTCTATACTCTCAGACTCAACAGTTCAATAATTCAAGCCTTTTTCTTGGCCTACCTCCTGAGCTGTCCAGCAGTAGGATCTCCCTGGTCTGTCCTGTTGTTAGATTTGGTCCTCTTTCTTCTCAAAGTGCATTGTTTTCTATCTTGGGGTGGAAGGGGTGTGGAGGTTTTAAGATTTGCTCCATTTAAGCCTCCAACTTCCCAGAATTCTATTCTCTAATATTTAAAGGAAAACTAACATCATTCTTTGCCATATACTTGTACCAATAAACTGGTGTGTTAGTTCAGCTGCAGAAATATGAATAGAAGAATGGGGTGATGAAATCAAAAAGTGGAATTTCAGGATATGTAGTCATTCTGGGACTGGTTCTAGTCTGCTAACTATGAAGTAAAGAAGCAGAATTTTGATTGCTAATGAAGTTAAAGGTGGGATAAATTAAATAAAAAAATATGTCAATGAGCTAGGGACTGACTTGTGCTCAATCTTACCTGTCTACCTACTCTTTTGGTGAGTGACAATGATGTAAGAGAATAAGTTTTGAGGTCCTCACTATCTAAACTCAATGTGGATCCAAAAATAACTTTCTCCTCCTCTTCAGTTTCTTCTTTCTTCTTATCTTATTTCTCTCAAGGTCCTCCACATTTTCTGGTGAATAAAGGCCAAAATATTGATGTCATCTCTGATTCCTCACTCTCCCTTATCCCAACTATATCTAAATATTGGAAAACTTGGGTGATTCTATTTTCATAGCATCTTAGATACCTATAGCTATCTTCTTTATCCTTATATAGCCATTTTAATTTTTTCCCTGTTGCTTGTTAAAAACCTCTTTTCTTGGAATATTTCAAGATCACCTATCTCTTCAAGTATATTGTCTATACAGTTATCAAAGCTATGAGAGAGAGAGAGAGAGAGAGAGAGAGAGAGAGAGAGAGAGAGAGAAGAGTCTGAAGAAACAAAGAGAAGAGAGAGAGAGAGGTAAGAGAGAGACAGAGAGAGACAGAGAGAGTCAGAGAGCATAATATGTCACTGCCATGGCTAAAATACCCCCATGATCTCTGATTACTTTAGGAAGAGTATGAAAATCTGTTGCTAGCATTTAAAGTCTTCAATAACCTGACTCTATAATATCTTTCAAGACTCATTATATATTATTTCCTATTATAAATTTTAAGTTCCATTCAAACTGCCTTACTTGATGATTGTTCAGAAGCAACAACACCACTTTTCTTTTTGCTTAAGAACAAGTCTTTTTATGAATCCATTCCCTTCTCCCTTCAACTTCTTACAATTGTTAGTGTCCTTGAAAAGTTAGCTCAGTCGCAATTCATACATAAGGACTTTCTTGATCCTTTGAGGAGTTAAAACCTCTCTAGTCATCAAAATCATCTTGTATTTACTGTGTTATATTTAATACTTATTTTATATGTCTACATGTTAGTTCCTGTGATAGAGTGATATTTCTTTGAGTGAGAATAATTTGTTTTATTAATATCCACTGTGACTTTGAAGTGCCAGACACATTGTATGTGCTCAATAAATTCATAAAATTGAATTTAAGGAATGAGTGGGCAAATTGTGTCATTTAAATGTAATGAAAAAACTTGGTTTGTTGTTAAAAAAAAGAAATTGGTGATTTCAGAAAAAAATGGGAAGGATCCATATGAATGATGTAAAGCAAAATGAATAGAACAGTATAAAATATATTGGAACTGTATAAAAATAATAACCCTCAAAGATATAAAAATTAATCAATACAACGAACAACCACTATGACAGAGGACTGAAGGAGCATCCAAAATACTTAAAATGCCATAAAATGGGGACATACCTTAAATCATTAATACATAGAAACTTATTTATCTTTTAACATTTTATCATTGGAAATTTAAATTCATTTATTATGATATGTGGAATGTCAGGCATAGATTCAGAAAAACTTGAGTTCAAATTTTGCCTCAGACATTTATTAGCTATGTGACCCTGGAAAAGTCACTTACCTTGGTTGACCTCATTTTCCTCATCTCTAAAATGATCTGGAAAAGGAAGTGCAAACAACTCTAGTATCTTTGCCAAGAAAACATCAAATAAAGTCATAAGAAGTTGGGTATGACTGAAATAAGTGTACAAAAACAATTTAAATACTATGAGACAATAAGGTAAGATAGGAAATACATAGGGGAAAAGGTGCCTAGTGAAGGATAAAATATTAGAAAGGATTTTAGTGAGAGACAAACCTTTACATAATGCATCAACCCATGTGTTCAAGCAGTTTTTTTTTTCAGTTTCCTCTCCTGTAGTTCTTCCTCTGAATGTGGAGAGAGTTCTTTTCCATAAATCTCTCAGAATTGTCCTGGATCATTGCATTACTGTTAGTACAGAAGTCCATTACATTCGATTTTACCACAGTGTATCAGTCTCTGTGTACAATGTTCTTTTGGCTCTGCTCCTTTCACTCTGCATCAAATTCTGGAGGTCTTTCCAGTTAGGCAGAATATTATTATTAAATTTCAAAAGTGTTTTTATTCACTCTCCAATTTACTTTTTAAGCTACTGAAATTTCAATTACATTTTTACATGACACATTATTTATGTATTAAAGGCTCAAAAATTATTTCAGTTAAACTTTCCTGACAAAAATACTTTTATTAATATATTTTAGTTATGAAATATAGTTTTATTTCTGGGGCATTCTCTATGTTCCTATATGATAGCTAATATAATTCCATTAAACAATAATTATTATATCGTCACTTAAAATTCCAAAATTCACCTGCCTATACTATTGTGTAGTTTATATTTCTGTGTCTTGACTGTGAGAACACTATGAAGACTGGTGGATTATATTGAGAAATAGCTCCTAGTCCTGTTTTCCTGAGACTCAGAGTCCATTGAAGGAAAAGAATGAAAAAGAAAGCTGATGAGGAAGTAGGAGTAGATATAAAGAGCCTCAGATTCTATTTAAGGACTTAACATATTTTTACTACATTAAATAATAATAAAAAAGAAATTCCATGTTAAGGACTTGACATTTTTTTCCTCACATGAAATAAGAAGGAATGAGAAATAATGAGAAATAATAAAGAACTGAAAGGGAGAATAATGTAGGGTACAATGCAAATTAGGAAGAATTTGATATAATAATTTATCAGCTATCATATATGACATATTGATAAAAATATTTTATATATAAGCTTTGTATATATATGCATATATATAAATATTTATATGCAAATGTGCCTAGAAATATATTTATATGAAAAAGGATACATAATATATATTTCACCATATAATGGCATGGAGGATAGAAGGCAGACCTCAGGCCCCAGAAGTTTCTCAGACTACTCACTCTTGAATGTGTTGTCTGTGTGACTCTAGATAAGTGATTCAACCTATCAGTGTCTCCTAAACAACTAATATTGTAAATTTCAAACCAGTTGCTGTTTTGTTTTGGTTCCTTTGGACAATTAAATTAAAAGTTCAGAAAAACAAAAACAATAAACATGCTCATCACCACAAGATTGATTTAAATAAATTACGAGATGTTAATCACTTTGTTGTTAATAGGATGATAAATTTTTTTGAACATATAAACTCTTAAAGTCTATCTCAGCTATACACGGGTTATGAGTCTCAGTAGAGTGAGGAAATACTCTAAAGAAATCAGTAATCATTGAATTATTTAAATATAGTTTTTGGAGGGCATTCATCTTTTCTGCCCATGACAGCTACTTTTGTGTGACTTAGCATTTTTCAGGGAGAATACAAATTAACCATTACATATTAAAAATATGTAAGAGAGACATAAGGAGAAGAAGCAAGCAAGTCAAGGAAAAATTATTAAAGTAAAATAGATCTCTGAAAGAAGAAGGATTCAAAGAAATAGGAGTCTGACCTTGTGAAATATGATACGTGGAACTGGTAGAAAGAGAAAGGAAGGATATTTATTGGTGGTTTCAGTATTGTTTCATCTTGCCCTGGTACTTGGGTTATACTAAATTCGTAGTCAATTCTTCAGTTCTTTATTATAGAGCCACTGATTTCCCCTCCAAGCAGAGTTTACTCAGAAATACAGAAGGCAGAAAAGTATTTTATAAAGAAGGAAGGAGTCTCACAGAGGTCCTTCTGAATTGTGTTCCATCCATGATGGCACAGATCATGGTAAGGTTGCATGGTAGATGTAAATTTCTAATATGTAACATTCTAGATAGAGAAGATTCTAGAGGAAAGGACTATTCTTGGATCAGGTTTAGGATGGGGAACCATGGTTAGCATATTACATAAATGGCCTAGGTACCTCCATAAAACAATATAAAAATAAAAAAATGCACACATCAACCTGTGCTGCTTTACCATTATTTAAAGGGAGTCTTTAATAGTGTATGAATAATAGGTACTTGTGTACTCTATGAAAAGGACTAGAGTAGATGTTCCAAATATTCTTGAGTAATTTCTTGGATAGTAGAACGATCAGTCTTTTGCTAAATTGAGTCATTACTAATCAGTCTGTAAGTTTTTCACAAGAATTTAGGTGAAGCAACAAATTATCCCAAGGAAGAGGTCAGAGGAAGGATATCCTGCATTGATCAAAACAATACCACCAAATATAGTACTATTTTTACTCAACTCATGATGGAAATAATTTAGGAATCTGAATTCAATAGTTTGGGATCAGCTGCCCTGCTTTCAGTTATGACTTGTTAGCCACTATTAACATAAACTGTATTTCTGGAAAAGGATTACAAATTTCTCACCTACACCAATATCCACTGCTGACCAGGTGCTAAGGAAGGGCAAGATATCACTAAAAAGCTTTTGGATAGACAGCACTTATTTTGATGTCCCTTCCCTATATTTTATAACTACAATTCTGGAAAGTAATTCCTATGGCATCAATCTGGCAATGACTTTTATGAAAGCTACTGTCCTGGAATCTTCAGTGACCTTAGTTACTGAAGGCCTGGAGAAGAATAATACTCTCACCACCAAAGTCACTGGAATTAAGAAATAATTCAAAATCATAAAAAGATATAATTTGGCCTCAAATCTGGCCTCAGACTGTTCCTTATCTATGTGATCCTTGGCAAGTCATTTAATCACAATTGCCTGGATAAAGCTGCTCTTCTACCTTGTAACTGATACTTAGTATCAATTCTAAGACAGAAGTTAAGGAGTTAAAAAAATATAATTTTATTAATGGAAATGATATTAGATGAGATCAGTTACCAACTTTTCAACTCCACAAAAGCTTTCTGAAATACTATATATAGACTCCACCATTAGAATGTGAACTTGACTAAAAGAACTATCTTGATTTTTATTGGTATGCCAAGTGCTTTGCACATAGTAATCACTTTTTCATTTATTCATCCATTTATTCTTCATATAGAACTGTTAAGTTTTGTAGCACCTTGGATTTTAACCTGATAATGAACATAAGGCCATTTCACTGAGAATAAATTTTATTAATGGGGTCATGCATTCTATTAGTAAAATATGAGTGTTTTGCCATCTGCTTCTAATGCAAAAAAGACACTTGGTAAGCTCTGACCCTCTCCTTGATAGGTGATGTGTCCTCTTTCTGACTGGTCATATAGATGATCTTTTCAACTTCCCATGGCAGTTCCATTTGGTGACTATTGGAAAAAAAGATTACCTAAGAGATCTCTACTCCTCTGCCATTATTTCATTACAAGGGAGAATGGCAGGTAGTTGAAAGTTCATCATAGTGACAAGACTTACTTTCAAATGCTTTACAGACAGTTTCCTTATTTATACATAAAGAAAGGCTTTAATTTTCCACAGCCTTTTACGAGGAGGGTAGCAGAGAGAATATGGCAGCTTGGTAACTGTAAAAGTAGAAGCTACATCCTTCCAAACCAAACTTTTAAAAACTTCTCAAAAATACAGCAGTGAGGGGGCAGCTGGGTAGCTCAGTGGATTGAGAGCCAGGTGTAGAGACCGGAGGTCCTAGGTTCAAATCTGGCCTCATACACTTCCCAGCTGTATGTCCCTGGGCAAGTCACTTGACCCTCATTGCCTACCCTTGCCACTCTTCTGCCTTGGAGCCAATACACAGTATTGACTCCAAGACAGAAGGTAAGGGTTTAAAAAAAATTAAAAAAATACAGGAGAGATACACCAACAGCAAGACGGAGTAAGGGTGCTCTCATGCTAAATACAATCTGAAAATTTAATATCATTTTCTGATAAGAAAATGGAGAACAAGTTTAGTGACAACCAACAGTTTGGAATTTGGAACCTTACCCAGATGCCATGAGCCAAGGGGCAAAAGATAGTTGCTTCCAATACTATAAAAAGGCATGAGCTGAGGCAAACAGTCTCTTAGTTGTGAGACAGGAACCCCGGGTAGCTGGGTGGGTAGGCCAAGTAACCTGCTCAAGTTACTTGTATCCTACTTAATTGATTCCCACATTAACAACTACTGAATAGAGCTGTGAGATAGATACCAATTACCTGATTAACAAGAAGAACATCATTAACCCTCAAGCCATTGGTCAGGGCCAAGGTGGCTGGTCTGACTAGGGCCAGAGATGGAGAGGAATCTCTCCAGCCAACTAACATAACCTGATTATACCTGATTATTTATTGACTGGTCATTTCTATCATCTGTAGTCTAGCATAGATTCCCAACACCTCATTCCTCAACCATGATCCTTCCCCTGAATTTATTATAATTAAATTCTTTAAATCTATTTAGATGAAGGCTGATTTATTGTAAAGATCAGCTAACTATTCCAGCATCTAGGGGAAGGGAATACTTTAGCTAAGTCGCAGTCAACCTCATTATCCATTCATCATCAACATCTATCCATTTATCATCAACATTTATCTAATCAACTCTAACATCTATCTATCAACTCAACCCCAGAACAAGCAGCCAGAGAAGCTGTATGATTCTGTTCACAGCTTCTCATTGGATCACTTAGTTCTGGGCACTGTAGATGGGAACTGGTGCTCATCCGAGCTACCAATATTTGGGGACCTTGTGTTCACTACCTCAACTTTAGTGTTCACTTGGGCTTCCCATCCTTACTCAGCTTAAGGCCTTATACCTTATACCATCTGAGGACCTTGGGCCATCTCTCTATCAGGCCCAATCCAGAAGCACCATACGTCCATAACAAAAGATAGGCAGAGAGAATTAATTTTCATAGGATAAGGTGTACCAGAAGCAAAACTACACAAAGAGGTGTCCTGGCCTACTGTCTACTGCCAGATTCCAAGCCTGGGCCATCAATACCCACCTACTGAACGAGATTCCAAGCCTGGGCATAGGTCAATTTTGGGATCCTGGGACCCTGGCTACACCAAAAACAGAGAACCCCTTACCCCAGACTCGCCCTTCAAGTCCCAGGCCCTAGTATCACCCCATGGTGAAGATTAAAAGTCCAAAGTGCTTGGCCCTTTCAAACCTGCACTGCTTTGAAGACCTAGATCTAGGTCAAAATAGTTCACAGTGCTGAGCCTTGTAAGCAATCAGTAGAGGAGACTGAATCATCTTTTTCTGAATTCCCAGTTGACAGGCAAAAAAAAGGCTTGAAAATGAGTAAAAGGAAAGAGAAATACCTAACCATAGAAAATTTCTATGGAGACAAAGAGGAAATCACAGAGTCAATAGGGACAAGAAATTCAAGCAACAACATGCAAAACTTCAACAAAAAATGGAAATTAGTCTCAAGTGATGAAGAAATTCCAAAAGGAATTAATTCAAAAGTCAAATAAGATGAGTTGAAGAAAAGTGAGAAAAAGAAATGAAAGTAGTGCAGAAAAGGAAATCACAGCTTACAAATAAAATTGGTCAACACAAAAAAGACGTACAAAAATCCTATGAAGGAAAGAGTTCTTTAAAAAGAGAATTAAACTATTTGAAAGACAAAAAAATTCAAGGAAGAAAATAATTTCATAAAAAGTAAAATGAACCAAATGGAAAAAGAGTCTTAAAAGGTCATGGAAGAAATTCATACTTTAAAAGTTAAAATTGGACAAATACAAGCTAATGATTTGAGGAGATTAGAAGTAACAATAAAACAAAATAAAGAAGAAACTATGAAATATCGGATTGAAAAAAAAACAACTGACCAGGAAAATAGATCCAAGACAAACAATTTAAGAATTATTGTACTACTTGAAAGTCATGACAAAAATAATCCTAGACATCATATTACAAGAGATTATTCAAGAAAAAGGCCCTGATATCTTTTGAACAAGATGGCAAAATGGAAATTGTGAGAATCCAGAGATCACCTCCTGCCACAAATCCCCAAATAACAACTCTCAGGAATGTGAAACCCAAGTTCAAGAGCTCCAAAGCCATGAGAAAAATATGGCAAGCAGCCAGAATGAAACAATTCAAATATCATTATGCCCCAGTCAGGACTAAACAGGCTCTGTCAGCGTCCACACAGAAGGACTGGGAGGCTTTAAATGATATAATAGAAGGCAAAGGAACTGCATTTTATAATCAAGAATTACCTACTCAACAAAACTGAGTATATTCCTTCACAGTAAATGGGTATTCAATGAAATAGAAGATTTCAATTCCTGGAGAATAAATGAGACTTAAACAGAAAATATATTGTCCAAATACAAAATTCAAGAGAAGCATAAAAAGTATAAGGGATAAAAAGGGGTTTTGCTTGGGTGAATATTAAAGGGTTTGGTCACCAGGGGATTGAATTATTATCAATCCTCTATTAAAGAATATCCTCAAGTGAAAATGACTTTTATGGAACTTTATTTACAAATGAGAAGAGGAAGAGAAAATAAGAAAATTAGAGAGAGGATAGGATAGGATAAGTTATCTAACACACTAAGTTATTTGCTCCAGCCGCTTGTTCAATCCGGGCAGATCTATTTAGTCCTCAGTTGGAGGAGGCTCAGCCTTGAGCCCAGGGTGAGAGGGCCAGGGATGAATGAAGCAGAAACTTCAGTCACAGAGTCTCTTTTGAAAGAGCAGTTTCTTTAAAGAAGTTCAGGAAGACTTAGTCTTTATACTCACCACATGTAATTCCAGAGGAAAGAATAATAGCAGTCTCACTTAGTCCAAAGTCTTATCCAGCAGTCAGAGCTCCTCCAGGTCCTGGACACCCACTGCCAGAAGAAGTGAGTAGCCAAGAGCCAAGAGAGCAAGCCCAGGAATTTCTTTCAATTTATCCAGACCATTTCTTTCATCACTTCCTGTGCCCCCCTTCCATTTTACATGTCCAATCACAAAAGATGCTTTTATTAGAACTGCCTAGGGGGCAGTCAGTCAATTCTGATTCATCACCCATTCTTGCTTCCCCACTTGAGAGTTCAGTAAAGTTGTTTATAACTTTTGTGATTAGATATAAGAATGGGCAAGGTAGATTTAATCTCATTATCACCAAAGGTAAATTAGAAAGAGAAAAAATTAAGGGCTTCAATAATGTCAAATTGTTTAAATTCTTATATGAAAAAGTGATATCTTTAACTCTTAAAATTGTTTTAATTATCATAGTAAAAGTATACATAGACATAGATAATGAGCTCTTTAGATTTTGTAAAAAAATCTAGGAGTGAAAAAGAGGATTGGATTAAGAGAAATGGGAATAGAGAAGTAAAATGGGATAAATTACATCATATAAAGAGGTAATCTTTGGGAAACAATTACTATGAAGGAGAGGATGAGGGTGGTGACATGTAATACTTAAACCTTACTCTCATTGGAATTTGCTCACAGAGTTAAAAATAGATTCATTGGGGTAAAAAAATCCATCTTATCCTATAGAGAAGTAGGAGGGAAATAAGAAAGGTGGGGGTGAGAAGGGGAGTAATATAAGGAAGAGGGAATGGGGAGAATGTTTAAAAGATAAATACTGTTGTGGAAGGAAAAAGTAAAAGGAAAAAAGGGCAGAATTAAAAAAAGGAAATCAAGACGAAGAGGAAAATACAGATATTAATCATGATTGTGAATGTAAGTGGGATGAACTCATGCATAAAATGGAAGCACAAAGCAAAGTATATTTAAAAAAGAGTCCTACCAGATGTTGTTTACAAGAAACACATTTGAGGCAGGTAGACACACACAGAGTAAAGGTAAGAGGGTAGAGCAGTATCTATTGGACTTCAACTGAGACAAAAAAAGACAGGAATAGCATTATGATCTCAGACAAAGCTAAAGCAAAAATAGATCTGATTGAAAAAGATAAGGAAGGTAATTTCATGTTGATAAAATATAGTATAGACAATGAAGTAATATCAGTACTTAATATATATGCACCAAATGGTATATAGCATCCTGACTTTTAAAGGAGAAAGGAAGCTTTATGGAGGAAATAGACAGTAAAACTATACTTGTGGGAAATCTCATCCTTTCCTTACCAGAACTAGATAAATCTAAGTAAGAAATAAATAAGAATAAAGTAAAAGCAATGTTAGAAAAAGTTAGAATTAATAGATATCTGGAGAAAACCATAATGGGATACAAATGAATACATCTTCTTTTCAGCATCACATGGTACATACACAAAAATTGACAATATACTAGGGTATAAAACTTTACAACCAAATGCAGAAAAACTGAAATAATAAATGCAACTTTTCAGATCATAATGAAATAAAAATGACAGTAAGTAAGAGTTCATGGAAAATATAATTGGAAACTAAATAATCTAATTCTTTAAAACTGGTGGGTCAAAGAACAAAATATAGAAACAATCACTGATTTCATTGAAGAAAATGAGAATAATGAGACAACATATCAAAATTTATGAGATCCAGTTAAAGCAGTACTCATGAGAAAATTCATATCCCTGAATGCTTATATAAATAAAATAGAGAAAATTAGATCAATAAATAGGAAATGCAAATAAAAAACTAGAACTAATTAAAGACTAAATTGGAAATCATAAAAATTAAAGGAAAAATTAGCAGAATTTAATTTATTCATCTTAAAAATCACCAATTCATATCTTTTGACCATTTGTCAAATGGGGAATGGCTTGATTTCTTGTACATTTGACTTAGTTCCTTATATAGTTGGGAAATTAGACCTTTATCAGATAATTTTGTTATGAAAAATTTTCCTAGTTTTTTTTTCCTTTCCTTCTAATTTTGATTGCATTGCTTTTGTTTGAACAAAACCTTTTACATTTAATATAATCAAAATTATTAAGTTTACATTTGGTAATGTTCTCTATCTCTTGCTTGGCCTTAAATCCTTTACTTTCCCATACACCTGACAGGTTTACTATTCTATGTTCATCTAATTTATTTATGATTTCACTCTTTATATTTAAGTCATTTGCCCATTTTAAATTTATATTGGTATAGGGTATGAGGTTGATCTAATGAAATCTAAAAAATTTCCCAAGCTTTTTTCAAATGTTTTCAGCAATTTTTGTCAAATAGTAAGTTCTTTTTCCAAAATCAGGGGTTTTTGAGTTTATAAAACAGTTTAATATAAACTAGTTTATATTATATATTATATCACATAAACTAGTTTATATGATATTATATGTTATATCATATAAACTAGTTTAATGAGGTCATTAACAACTAGTCTATTTCATTGTTCCCCCCTTCTATCTTAGGCAGTAGAATATTGTTTTAATGATCACTGCTTTATAATACAGTTTAAGATATTGTACTGCTAGGTCCCCATCCTTCATATTTTTTTCATTATTTCCCTTGATATTCTTGATTGTTTTTTCTTTAAGATGAACTTTCTTAAACTTTTATTAATTTTATAAAAATGTTTTTTGTTAGTTTGATAGACATGACACTAAATAAGTAAATTAGTTTAGGTAGGATTGTTGTTTTTATTAGAGTGGCTTGTCCTATTCATGAGCAATAAATGTTTTTCAAATTATTTAGATCTAGTTTATTTGTGTAAAAAATGTTTTGTAGTTGTGTTTACGTAATTCCTGAATTTGTCTTGGCAGATAGAGTCCCAAATATTTTATATTGTCTACAGTGATTTTAAATGGATTTTGTCTTTCTAACTCTTTGCTGCTGATTTTTATAAAGAAATAGTGATGATTTATGTGGGTTTATTTTGTATCTTCAAAGTTTGCTAAAATCATTAATTATTTTTAATAGCATTTTAGTTGATTTTCTAGGATTCTCTAAGTTCACCATTGTATCATCTGCAAAAACTGATAGTTTAGTTTCTTCATTGCCTACATTAATCCCTTCATTTCCTTTTATTTCTCTAATTGCTACTGCCAGTGCTTATAGTATAATATTAAATAATACTGGTGATAATGGGCATCCTTGTTTCACTCTTATTCTTATTGGGAAAACTTATAACTTGTCCCCATTGCAGATGATGCTTGCTGATTGTTTTAAATATATACTGTTTATTATTTTGAGAAAAGGCCCTTCTTTTCCTATGTTTTCTAGTGTTTTCAGTAAGAATGGGTATTGTATTTTATAAAAATTTTCTCTACTTCTATTGAGATAATCTTGTGATTTCTATTAATTTGGTTATTAATAT
The DNA here is from genome assembly GCF_016433145.1 of Gracilinanus agilis. Taxonomy (NCBI): domain Eukaryota; kingdom Metazoa; phylum Chordata; class Mammalia; order Didelphimorphia; family Didelphidae; genus Gracilinanus; species Gracilinanus agilis. Next base: position 444,543,406 of record NC_058130.1, on the reverse strand, counting down.
GGTCAATTATGTGAATGGTTTTCCTAATGTTAAACCAGTCTGATATTCTTGGTATAAATTCCACCTGGTAATAGTGAATAACACTTATGGTGACTTCCTGTAGTCTTTTTGTTAGTATTTTATTTAAGATTTTTGCATCTATGTTCATTAAAGAGATTGGTCTGTATTTTTCTCTGTTTTTGGTCTGCCTGGCTTGGGAATCAGTACCAAATTAGTATCATAAAAATTTTTTTGGTAAGAATCCTTTGTTTATTTTGTCAAATGGTTTGTGTAGTATTGGGATTAGTTGTTCTTAGAATGTTTGATAGAACTCACTTGTGAATCCATCTGGCCCTGGAGATTTTTTTCTAGGAAGTTCCTTGATGGTCTGTTCTATTAATTTTTATGAAATGGCATTACTTAAATATTCTATTTTCTCTTTTGTTAACTAGACATTTTAAATTTTTGTAAATAATCACCCATTTTACCTAGATTTTCATGTTTATTGACACATAATTAGGCAAAGTAGCTCTTAATAATTGTCTTAATTTCCTCTTCGTTAGAGGTAAGACAGCTGTTTTTTTCCATACTGTTAATTTGATTCCTGTCTTTCTGTTTTATTATATTATGTATTTTATTTGTTTTTTCAAAGTACTAGCTTCTAGTCTTATGTATTAATTCAATTGTTCTTTTATTTCCAATTTTATTAATTTATCCTTTAATTTTTAGGATTTCCAATTTAATTTTTATCTGGGAATTTTTAATTTGTCCTTTTTCTAATTTTTAAGTTGTAAACCCAATCCATTGATAAACTTTAATTTGTCTAATATTTCATTCATTTCCCCTCCTTCTTTCTTATTTAGTTTTTGTTTGATTTATCTAGTTCTGAAAGAGGAAGGTTGATGTCCCACACTATTATGGTTCTACTACCTATTTACTCCTTAAGTTCCTTTAGAAATCTGGATCCTGTACCATTTGGAGCATAAATGTTTAGTATTGATATCAGTTCATTTTTATAGTACCTTTTAGCAAAATTTAATTTTTTCCCTATCTCTTTTAATCCTATCAATTTTTCCTTTAGTTTTGTCTGATATCATGATTTCTCCTCCTGCTTTTTTTTTTACTTTAGATATTGCATAATAAATTCTACTCCAATCTTTTACCTTTAATCTGTATGTCACTCTGCCTCAAGTTTGTTTCTTATAAACAACATATAGTAGGATTCTGTTTTTTTTTTATCCACTCTGTTATCCACTTCCATTTTATGGGTGAGTTCATCCATTCAAATTCAGAATTATGATTACTAACTGTGTATTGCCTTCCATCTTATTTTCCCATTTTGATACCACTCTATTCCCTTTTACTCTGTTCTTCCTCACCAGTGTTTTGTTTTTTATTACCCCAACTCTCACTTCCACCTTCTTCAATTAACTCCTCCTTTCTTTTATTATTCCCCTTCTACTTCTCTATAGGGTAAGATAGAATTCTATACCCCAATAAATATATTTGTTTTCCCCTCTCTTAGCCAGTTACAATGAGAATAAAGATTAAGCAATACTTGTTACCACTCTTATATTCCCCTCCCCATAAAGATTTTTTATACCTCTTCATATTATATAATTTATCATTTTCTATCTCTCCCTTTCCTTTTCTCTCAGTGCAATCCTCTTTTTCACTCCTTGATTTTTTTTACATAGCATGGCAAATACATACTTATAGTATCATACATATATATCATTTCTTATCAAACTTACATACCCTTCATATCATCATACATCATCATACACATCATATCTTAATCACCTTACTTTTCATCCTCTTATTAATATTAAATATTTAAGATGTACTAAGCACTATGCCAAATTCTAGAACTATAAATATAGCAAAAATAAAGACAAATCTTTACCTGAAGGAACTTTTATCATAATGGGAAGACAACACATAAAAAAGAGATGAAAAATGTTGGGGCTGAAAAATAAAAAGAAATCAAAGTATGATCCCTGCAGAATTGCCAAAATCCAAAAGCACACATCATTCAGGAATCAGGAATGGCCTGGATTGGCCAGAAATTACTCCAAATTAGGAATCACTTCCAGAAGTAATTTGAAAAGTCCTCAGGAGCTGAGAATTATAGAACTTTTTATATTTTTTCCTATATGTGCGACCTTGTTAACAATTATTCTTACAAATGTAAGAAATAACTTCATAAATTATAAAGTACTAAATTTTGACTTGTTATCATTAATCATTATTAATCATTTTTATCATATTTTCTACAGTTTTCACAATGACAAAGCCTCTTCTTAATTTTCTTGATCACTCAGTATAATGATGGCTCTATTTTATTTCCTTATTTTTTAATTTATGTAAGGTTTTTCTTTTTTTGCATGAAAAGTCATTACAAAGTAAGGAGATAGACCTTCAAGGAACAAGACCTATTGAGTAATAATCATTATCATCATCATCATCATCATCATCATTATCATCATCATCATCACTCCCAAACTTTTTTGGCCTATCACCCCTTTTCCAGAAAAAAAATTACTTTGCACCTCCTGGAAATTAATTTTTAAAAAATTTTAATAGCAATTAATAGGAAAAATATATGTATTAATGTGTCTACCTTTTTTGTAAAATATATTAAAGAAAAATATAAATTAGAAACATTGAACTTTGAAATTAGGAAACTATTTATTGAACTCAGAATAGAATGTAATACAAAAAAAGTTAAAACTTTTGAAATCATCTTAATGAGAAGGATGAATCTGGTGTGCTGCTACCAATTTAGTAATCCTCGGCTCTATTTTTTGTCAGCAGTAATCTTAAATCACCGCAATTGACTATTTGCAATTGGTTTCTTTTTTTGTTGTTAATAAATAGTTTATTGCACTGAATCCATGTTCCACTAAATATGATGAAGGAAATGCAATTAAGAACTTTTGAATTACAGCCCATATTTCAGGATAAGCCATAGGGATCTCCTTTTCCAAACAGAATTGTTGGTAGCCACTTTTGAATTTAAATTTCAATTCATCATTTTAAGGTATTTCCATCAGTTCTTGTAACTGTGGAGATTCTGTGGGGTTTGCACTTGAAAAAGGATAAAAAAATCCAATCAGGTATGTTCATTTTCAAAATATCATGAAATCATAGATTAAAATCTGAATGGAGAGCGTCCAAGTGCTCATGACAAGAAAGTATGTCTTCATCTTTATTTTTTGCTCCTGATAAATTTGGGAACTGGCTGAATTCTCCCCATCCACAGTTTTGTTTGTACAGGAGAAGTTTTTTCACAAATGCAGTAATAACAGATTTTGTTTTTATTAAATTCACTTCATCACTTTGTTATTATTAAAAATGAGGAGGGCCGAGATTAGAAGGGAGAATAGTATTTTAATAAAAGCCATGCCAATAGAGATAAAATCATTAGACCAAGCTCCTCTAAGTATTCAAACTGCCACCTCAGCCATTTAACCTTCCGTACCTTCGCGCGCCTGGTAGCTCGAGAGGAAGTTCAAAGTTACTTCCCCCCTATTTAAAGCTGTCCCTCACCTTGAATATGTAATCCAAAACAGGAAACCCATTGGGGATTACGGGAAATGTAGTTCCAAGTATCCCAAGTGATTTTAAATAACACATTACCCCCCCTGAGATCTGTTGAAAAAGACTGGTCTTTTTCAGTGGAACTTAAACCAAAAGAAAAGAGGACAAAAACTAGCCGCGTTGAAAAAAGCCAATTTTGGGGCAGTCCCCCACTGGAATAAGAGTGTCCATTCAAAATAAATGCATTCAATTCATTCAACCCCCATAATTCAGATCAACTGCGCCCCAAAGTTCAAATTTGGGTCTTCATGATCCAGTGAAGGCTCTTCAGGCATCTTTTGGTGCCTCCACCAAACAGGTTCAGTTGTCTGGATTCTGGGCGGATGGTACAATCCTTATCCAGAAATTATTCTCAAAGAATTTAAACTTTACATTAGAGATTACAAAACATACATTTTCTTCTGAGGATTATACATTACCCCCTGAGATTACTCCTAAAGGAGTAAAAATTAACTTGCAATATAGATTATAATTCAGATATTATGATTATAAAAAAGATAAATAATGACAATATATGTACTTCCAGTACAAGATCTGAAAAAGGAAAAATCAATTGCTCTCATTAAAAAATAATGTTTTAAAAATCAAATATATATATAGCTCAGAACTAGTGAAAGTTTTTTTTACTCAAAAATGAGATTTTCTATGAGTGTAATAGCAGATTCACAATGCACATTCAAATAGAGTACCATAATTTCTAATAACACATTTTAAAACGATAAATAATGATTTTCAAAAATCATATACTTGTTCCAACTTGTAAAGCTTGGCTAAGAGTTTCTCAAAAAATTCTGTTACTGCTTCCATATAAAAATCTGATATTAAAAAAAAAAAACAAAACTTCTGGTCTAAATTAACCTCAAGAATTCTAGATCCCTCTGACAAAAGAGGCTAAAACATTGACCAATATCAAAAATATATAAGACAACAATTCTTCACAATAAAATATATAAAGCTTATCCTTTAAGACAACAATTCTTTTAAATAAATACATAAAAACCTTATCATTTATACAGAAGGGTACTAGGCATCTAAAATAAAATTTTAAAAGACCTCTCATAAAATTACAATTTAAATCTCAAGGCAGACATCAAACTCTCCAAGGTTGATCACAATTACCAAGATAGAATAAAAACTTAGAAGACATGTGCTCCTATAAATCCAGTATACATAAGGCAATTTACAACTTTAAAAAATGTGTAGGAAATATAATGTGAGTACCAGATTAACAAGCTGGTCAAAACCTCTTACCAGTTCTAATAGTTGTTTCTCATTATTTTGGAGTTACAATAAAATCACAAACAGAATTAATCTAGCAGCCACAAACTTCATTAACTTAAAATGATTCAGTGCAACAGGAAAATCAACAAAATCAACAAAATTAATTCACGAAACTAATCATCAAAATGCAGCAAGATACAAAGTCTTTTTTAAAACAGAAACAAAACTGAGGTTTTAAAAGTCCACTCTGATTCAATTTTAAGGTTTAAATTCCAGGCCCTTATAATCAGTCTCTGCTCTCAATTTAAAGTTCTGAGCAGGTATGGGGTGAATTTCTTCCCCGGAGTTTAAATTTTATAAGAGCAAGAAAGTTTGTCATTTTACTTTCTATTTGAAGTGTAAATACTAGCACGCCCATATGGAATCGTGGCTTGGGGCTAGAGAAAAGCTTAGGTCAGTATTTAGAAAAATACCCACGTGGAGAGCCTGTGGGGGTGGGGGGTGCCTAAATTAGGTCTTTAGAGAAACACATGGAGGGCTAGAATGCAGGCCATTACCAAGAGAGTAGGAGGGTGGGGGGACAATACCAAATCATAAGCAGCAGTGGCAGAATTCTCCGAAGATCACGGCAAGACAGAGCAGGGCAGTAGTGAAAGTGGCAGTAGCTCCAACAGTCTTCAAGTCAGGGCAGGGCTGTAGTGGAAGCAGCAGGATCATTGGGGCTCAGAACAGTACGATTGGCACCAGGGAGGAAGGAATTGGAGGCCAGCAATCTGTACTGGTGTGCTCCGGAATTTGGCAGAGATCAGGGCAGTCAGGAATGTGAGGCAGCAGTCTGTACTCTCAGGCACGAGATTCAGGATTAGGCAGAGAATAGAAGTGGAGGAAGGGAGGCCAGGTCAGGATGCAGGACGGATCAGCATCAAAGGACAGCAGGAAACCCAGCAGTCCATCAGTGTCCGTAAGGGCCACCAGGCCCGGGGCATTGAGCAAAATAATTCGCAGCCCAGCGGCAATTAAAACCATTGTCTCTCTTCCCCATAAAGCAGCCTCTAGGCTGGGGAAAATAGGGAGAGGACTGGGCGAGGAAAAAGAGTGTTTCTGAGACTCTGGGTCCCAGAGCCTCATGGCTTCTTCTTAAGCTATCTAGAAAATTGAGATTTCTAATTTCAACCTTCTGGTTTGCCAAACTGTTATTATTAAAAATGATGAGGGCCGAGATTAGAAGGGAGAATAGTATTTTAATAAAAGCCATGCCAATAGAGATAAAATCATTAGACCACTTGCCTGTAAGTATTCAAACTGCCGTCTCAGCCATTTTACATTTCGTAACTTTGCAGGCCGGTAGCTCAAGAGGAAGTTCAAAGTCACTTCCCCCCTATTTAAAGCTGTCTCTCACCTTGAATACGTAATCCAAAACAGGAAACCCGTTGGGGATCACGGGAAATATAGTTCCAAGTATCCCAAGTGATTTTAAATAACACAACCTTTAAGCTGAAGATTGCTTTTATTAAATTTTTGAAACAAGTCTGTCAAGTAAGCAATGTCACTTTTGTATTAAATTAAATTGGATCGTGAAGCATCATTTTTATCTTTCAAGAACTCCAGCACCAAGTTAAACAGTTTATAAAACCTATCTAAACAGGAACCCTTTGACAACCAATGAACTTCTGTATAAAGCAGCAAAAGATTAAATTCTTCATCATTTTCAATACAAAGCTGTTTAATCTATCATTCAATGATTTGCTTCTGATTGTGTTGATAGCTTTAATTACATATTGTAATGAATTATGTAGGCGTGCACTTACATTTTTGGCAACTGGATGTTGATGATGGATGATACAGTGTACTGTGAATGCATTTGGCACCTCCTTTTTTAAATATGCAAGAAAATCTTTGTAGCGCCCTACCGTCACTGGAGCACTATCTGTGGCTACTAATAAGATATTACTCAGAGGTATTTCTTTTTCTTTAAAAAACTCATCCAATGCATGAAATATTGATTCTCCTTTAGTATCAGTTTGCAAATATTTTGCAAATAATAATTCTTGGTAAATTCGTTCCTCCTTTGTGAACCGTACATATGCTAAAAGTAAAGCTTCATTTCCTGGCAAAGTTGACTCATCAAGTTGAATAGAAAACCAAGAAGTTTTTAAATATCCACACAATGAATCTTCGCTTATAGCTGGTATATTTAGTTCTTCACCAATAGTATGAGGTTTTCCTGATTTGGCAACCATTAACGAAATATTGTAAGAAGCAAACACACCATTGCCATCTTGTGTGGTTGTGCTTGAAAAGAGTTTTGCCAATGTCAGTTGTTTCATAAATTTTTCTTTTAGTGTTTGAAAATAAGATAAATCCTTATCTTTTTTATCAACATGAATTTTAGTCAAATGTTCTTATAGTCTGGAAGGCCTCATAGCTTCATTTGATAAACCTTTTTGGCAAATCAGGCACATTGGTAATATATTGTTTACAGACTACTCAATAAAGCCATATTTCAAATATTCAATATTATACTGTCTACATTTTTTCTTTGGTTGAGCCATTATTATCTGTAGAAAGAAAAAATAACATTTTTATGAAGGTATTTTTAATAATATTTTTAGTAATTTTTTGAAATATTTTTGTAAAAAACAAACTAAAATAAATACCGATTAAATAAACATATTATTAATTGTAAAGTGCATATAATTATCACAAAATAAATAAATAATAGTCACCAATTATAGTTGCACTATTTGTTAGTTAACTTTAACTTGTCACAATATCACATCAATCTAACCTTTGTTTGAGTTATATTACACATAATAATTACGGGAAATCTCCTGATTCATAGTGTGCTCCAAAATCTTCTGGTAGTACTGCCAGTAGCCAATAGTTCTGCTGCCGTTACAGGTTTTGGTCTTGTAATCGATCAATTGCACAAGTGGCAGTTACCCACAGCAATGCTTGTAGTGCTCACATGTTTTGGAATGGCAATTCAGTGGTACCACATGAACAGTAGCAGTGAGAGGTTGCACATACCTCAAGGCAAGTGAGGGAGTATGCGGAACCGAACCAACGTCCAGTACGTTGTTCAAAGAAAAATTAAGTGTTATGAGCAGAATATATAAATTGATTTTTCTAAATCTTCTCTTCTTTCCTTAATACTGTCACTGTCCCCTTAAAGTTATTCATCGCTCCCAAATGCACCTATGGCCATCACCACCCACCTGGATTGCTGCAGCACCCACCAGGGGGCGATGGCACCCACTTTGGGAATCACTGGTTTACATTCTGGCATTTAATATTCACACCAAACCTGTAAAGTAGATGGCATAATTATCATCATTTTAGAGATGATGTAACTAAATAATGGAAATATTAAGTGAGCTATCTAGGTTTACTTAGATTTTTAGTATAAAAAGTAGAATTTGAACTTAGATGCAACTGATTCTGTAACCAAAACCACTAATGAATGTTAATGATAATAATAGTTACCCTTTGTGTAGCAATTATTAAGCTCCAGATATTGTGTTAAATGATTTATAATTTTTATCTCATTTTATTCTCAGAACCACAAGTGGTAGATTCAATTATTATCCCCATTTTACATAGGAGAAAAATGAGACATAGTAGTTAAATAACCTATCTACAATTAAACAATTAGTAAGTATTTAAGGTCAGATTTGAAGTTTTCCTGACTCCAGGCCCAGCATTCTATCTACTGCACTATCTAGGTGTCCCAAGGCTGATCATAATTCACAAATTCATGATCATTTAAGAAGCTGGAGAGAAAGTGGCTGTAATGCCATTCTCCCAAATGAAAGAAATTTCCAAAACTCAGTCTCATCATTAGATAATTAATTTCAGGCATGTATTAAAGCATTACTTGTGCAGCTCCAAGATAGTTATTCCTGTGATGTTCTTTCTTCTGAGTCTTAATTTTAGGTGGCAGAAATAAAAATTTTTGCCACCATTCCTTTATCATCTTGTCTCTATAGACACCAGTGTTTGAATACATTCTTCTCTGACTGTGGGAAGCCAATAAGAGAATAGATAAAAATCTGAGACTCCTCTTTTGACCCCTTTTGTGATTCATATCCTTTATTGTTGAAAAGTATTGTGGCCTTATTGAAAAGCTTTAAGCTCTTAGCAAACCAGTAGTTAAGAGGTTAACATTCTTCCCTTTTGGTCAGAAATGCAGCCAAAGCCAAAAACCTTTGTTTAGCAGGGGCATTTTCCCCTGAGAAAAGTATTCTCAGACTTAGCTTGCTGATAATCACGCAGCTGAAGGTCCAGCCTTCACCTGTGGTAAGTTCTTATCTTTACCTTGAAGTTTCTGAGGTTTCTGTGTGTTGTCTAAACTAATTGAAATGTTTATGGAGCTGTAAAACTCTCTCTGTGCTTGTGGGTGAAAGGAAGTTTGAATTTTCATATAATAAAATTGTGGCTCAGTGGCACTTCGGAGAAGCAGCTATGAGTTAACAATCAAGATCATCTCTGTGTCCCATTATTTTCTTATCAACTAAGCCATCCTCATCAGAGATGATGAATAGATCTCAACATCTGACTCCTTAGATTGCTTGTTGCCCTTTGTAAATTAATTGTAGACAGATGTTCTTACAAAAAAAAACACAAAAAACTCCAAACAGTTCCTCAGTTCTATATCCTTGCCTTCATTAGGCATAAGCATTTTCATCAAAGTCATGAAGATACCATTAGTTGTGTTTTGGCCATCAAATAACACCAGGGTCTCTATAAAATACTACTACTACTACTACTACTACTACTACTACTACTACTACTACTACTACTACTACTACTACTACTACTACTACTACTACTACTACTACTACTACTACCACCACCTCATTTTTTACAAGCTACTTTAGGATTTATAAAATACTTCATAGATATTTTATTTTATCCCTCATAAGAATGCTATGAGGTAAGTAATGTTATTATCCACATTATTTTATGAATAAGGATAGTTAGGCTAAAATACTTCTAAATATTTATTCAAACACATTACTGCAATTTGGACAACATTTAAATCTACTGCTTTCTGATTCTTCATGCAGAATGATTTCTGATTAATCCCACCTTATAGTTACCTGTATCCGTTTAAATGTGTTAGGATACCTTCCTCTGCCAATTATTTGACGTATTGGGCCTTAGTTTCCTTATTTGTAAGTTAATATAGGTTTTACTAAATTATTTCTAAATTCTATGATTCTCTCATTCAACAATCTTCTACTGTGAGTAATAGTGGCATGCTTCCTAGCTCCCATCCAAATTTTTTTTGGGTATTTATTAGTAATTAATGTATTAATTTCAAATCCCAATTAAAGAGCATTGAGAGGAGAATATTAAAGGATACTCATGCATACTATCTAGTTAAATATTAGCATATAAATCAAATATTCACTTGGTATAGCATTATGGGATATAGTCTCTTAATCCTGTTTATAATTTGATCTTAACTATTATAATCCATGAGGTATAATTATGTACTCAGAAATGTCAATAGGCCACAAAATCACCAAATAATAAAAATATGTTAGGATTAGTTCATAAGATAAATGAGATAATTGTTTTACTTTTCTATATTATTTCTAAAAGGAAAAATATTTGGCTATGAAAATAGAATGAAAATGAATAATTGGCAATTGAAATCTAAAATAAGGAGAAAGATAGAGCACCTATCTACACAAAACAAGTATAACTATTTGGGTAGCTACATCCCACAATGCTAAGAAAATATATAGTTAATTGCATTGACAAAAAATAAATTAGAAATGGAGAAATACTGTAGGACTATCATATTTGCAATTGATGAATAAACGAATGAGTCAACAAACAAAATAACTGAATAAATGGCTAGATAGACAGATAGAAGATAGATAGATAGATAGATAGATAGATAGATAGATAGATAGATAGATAGATAGATAGATAGACAGATAGATAGATAGAAACATAGGTGGTTAGATAGATGGAAAAATAGATAGCTATTAGTAGAGAGGCACCATCTGCAAAATGTTAGCCAGTATTTTGATATTCCTTCCTCACAAAATGATAGATTGAATAAAAATGATTAAGTTCAGAGCTTTTAGAAAGGATAGTGGTGATTATTAAGAGATAACACAATTTCATTGAGAATATTTCATATCTTGAGCTTTTTCAATGAGTGAAAGATGGATTTCGAGTAGTGGAAGTGAATAACTTCTGTTTTAAATACATTGAAGTCATGGTGCTAATGGAATGGCTGGATGGATTTAAGATATTTTTCTCAAGGTACTTGTGGAAAATTAAGGTTTTAGGGGAAAATATTGGATTATATAAAAAGTGATCAAAATATCATTAAAACCTATATAAATGTTTCTCTATCTCTAGGCAAATTAATGAGAATAAATAATACCCAGAAAAGGATATACTGTCTACATTAATGAAATTACAGAATTCATATCCCAAAGAAAGAGTAGGATGATAGGCAGAGGACAGACCATATTTTAGCATGGCTGATTAAAGAAACTAGAACTTTTTTCCTTGAGGAGATGAAATTAGAGAGGAGATGAAATTAGAATTGATTTTAAGTATTTCAAAGCTACAATTTGGTAGGAGAGATTTACTTGTTCAGAGGCAGCTATGTGCCACAATGGATAAATAGCTAGGTCTGGAATCAGAAATGCCTGAGCTTAAATTTGGCCTCAGACTTTTCCTGTGTGTCCCTGGCAAGTCACTTAACTTTTCTCTGACTCAGTTTCTTCAGTTATAAAATGGATGTCATAATAGCATCTAACTCAAAGAGGTATCAAATGAGGTTTTATTTGTAAAATCGTTGGCAAAATGATTGACACATATGTGTGTATGTATGTATAGTGAGATATATATTACATATATATTATGTAATACAACATTAACTACTACAGTAGGTTTCCTAATTTTTAGACACCTCCATAAATAGAAGAGTTGAGGAGGTATTAGTTATTCATCCCTTGAGGTCTTGAAAATGAGACATGCTAAAGCATTTGATTACATATTATGTCTTTTCCAATTCTGAAGGTCTGGGAATACTTATGAATGAAATATTTTAATTAACTTTTAAATTAGTCCCAATCATAGCCCAATTCCAATTCCACAAAAAATGATTTCCATCACTTAAAATCTTGGGTATTTGTACTCTTTCTTAATTCTTAATTTGGCTTTTTCTGTGAATGTTTACATGTCGTTATTAAATTGTAATTTAAATTTTCATAGGGCTAGAGGTTTGTCTCTTTGCTTGCAATAACTCCATTTAGTAGATAGTGCCAGTATGAATAGAGCCAAAACACACAGCTGAAGAGTAAAAATGATTGGAATACTTATCTGTAGGCTTTTTCTATATCTCCTCTGCGCATTAAGAGCCTCCTATTCATTACATGGTTAGCCAACTAGAATCAATTAAAACAATGTCTAAACGTGTTCCAAATATCTCCAAGGCATTTTTATTATACATCATCATGACTTTCTGGAACTAGGGTAAGCCGACTCCCCATGTTGGGAGATGCTTTCAGACAGATTCTATGCATGTTCCAGACCCCTTTATATTACATATGTTTTATGGATGGGAAAGGATTCTCAGAAAATAAATGAATAAAAAGAAAAGAATACAAAAAGTCATTCTGGCTAAAATCAAATGAGAAATAATATACCCATCATGAGATAGTTAATATTTGAGGTGGTAAAATAGGTGTCTTATATCCACTTCCAGTATTTCATTCATTGACTATATACAATATAACCATTTTAAACATAGAGAATTGGGGGAGAGATGGAAATCTTAGTCCTCAAAATGATCATAGATTTAAAACTGTAGGAAACATTAGAGGACAAGCAGTTCAAGTTCTTCATTTTAGAGACAAAGAAAGGGTGGAACAGATAAATTAGGTGACTTCTCCAGGATCATACATCAAGTAAATATTTGAGACAAGATTTTAACAAATGGTTTCCTTATCATAAGTCCAATGTTTTACCTACTATATTATGATGGCTATCAATATATTTTTATTTATTGAGAAAAGGGAGTAAGATTTTTTAAAATTTTTAAATAAATAAAATAATATTGAGATTATATTATTTAAAAATCAATCTTAATAATCAAGTAAAACCTAGTTATGAACATAGTTTGATTTCAAGTGTTTTTTATGATTTAAAATATCTGGGTATATTTAAGGTAGAAAACATATATTGCAGAAGTGAGAAAGAAAAGAGATTGTTAAAATATTTTCTTGAGGAAGAATTAGTTGGCCTAATGGTAGCTCACTGGATAATAAGAGGTTACACTGAATTTTTGGCTTATAATAGGGATTGAGAATAGGTGCAAAGAAACTAGAAAAATAATTCAAAGGGCTTCTGGCAGTTGTAAGTGAAAGTATAAAAGAAATTGCCAATGGCAGGATAGTGTTCATATTAAAGAGGTGTAAAATATCAGAAAGTGGGCAGAGAAAAGAATCTGCTAATTTTGAATAAGTAACTTTAATGACATTGCATTAAACATGCAATATATTTCTTTGCATATTCAACAACATAGCATCCAAGGGCAAGCAGCTGCAGTGGCTATTTTGGGCTAATGGTTTTAAATCATTTATTACTTTACTCAGCTGGTGATGGGAAGTAAATATAAGACTGTATTTTGTTTGTGTGTATAGTTTTGGATGGAACACCCGTTGCTGAACTTAATAGAAGTGCATCCCACTAGGAGGGAAATAGCTTTATCAACTCATTAGCCAATCAAAGACTCTCCAATATTCTGAGCAGTGAACAAGCAAGGATTGACTCTGGGAGAAAAGAGGGTGGGTCAGCATAATTGTAAAGAATGTAATTACAAAAAAATTGTAATTATTTTTTTGGGGTAATGATGATTATTGTGAAAAGGAAACAGTAGTCACTGGAAAGTAGAAAGTCAACAGAACTGACTGGCTGCTGAAAAATGTCAGGATTCAGTTATTTATTTGCATCTTCTGTAGACTTTCTTTAAGTCATGGCAATGCTAAAGGAATCTTTCTGTTTATATTACACCTATGACAGGAAAATTGAAATCCTAGAAAAGAGAAAGGCTTCTGGCATAGTATTCATACAATTAAGTAAAGAGTGAATAGTGTAAGAAGCAAAAAGAAAAAAAAAAGGAAGCTTAATGCTTTTAATGAGGTGATGACTTAACTCAGTAATCTAACTACTCAGCAGTGGTTCAACAATAATAATAATAACACAAATGTATATAATAGGGATTACCACACTATTTTCTTCACAACAGGTGAGGAAATTAGTAACCTTTCAATTTGGCAGTAAAATGAAAGAAAGTGAAAGAAAATTCTTTAGGTAGGGGAATTAGTTTTGATGTTGATAATGGTGATAATTAACTTTTCATTTTATACACACATATTTGATATATATATATATACATATCATATATGTATATATATATATACATATATATACATAATCTTTCTCTTTTCCCCCTTCAGAGAAGAAATATATGTGGGAGGGCAGCTGGGTAGCTCAGTGGATTGAGAGTCAGGCCTAGAGACAGGAGGTCCTGGGTTCAAATCCAGCCTCAGACATTTCCAACTGTGTGACCTTGGGTAAATCACTTGACCCCCATTGCCCATCCTTACCACTCTTCCACCTAGGAGCCAATACACAGAAGTTAAGGGTTTAAAAAACAAACAAACAAACAAAAAAGAAATATATGTGGTCACTACTGTGGAAGTAATATCAAAACATTAGAATGTCAATTTAGTACATTTAAGATAAAAATATGCTTTTCTCACAACCAAACTCTCAAGGAATCAACGCTGGTATTATAATATACATTTTACAAATATACAAACAGGCTAAGAGATATTGTCACTTGTCTTTGGTTACTTAGGTAATTTCTATCAGAATGAAACTTCTAACTCTGTTCTCCTTTCACATCCTTGACAACACAAAAATAGACATTCAGGAGTGAAGCTGAAGCTGGGAATTAAAAAAAACACATGAATACTGAGAGAATAAGTAAAATTCCTAAAGCAATGAAGAAACACTATGAAGAAAATACAAGATAAAATGTTATATGTGGAAAATACAACAATCTTTAAGAGCCAAGGTGACAAGAGAGGGCATTTAATATATGGGGAAGAGTTTTTAAAAATAAGGAAGTTGGAAGATGAAGTATTCTGTGAGAAGAAAATCAGTAAGGTCAATATATCTGGATTAAAGTGTGTGGAGATAAATAAATGTAAGTATTTTGGAAACTTAAAATTCTCAATGAATCACTTTATATTTTATCTAGCAGGTAATAGGGAGACACTAGAGTTTATTGAAAAAAGTGGGTAGGTACAGTTAAATCTGTGATTAAGATAAACTGCTATGATAACTGTATGGAGAATGAAAGAGAAGGGAAGAAGGAAACAATGTATATGGGGAGACCAAATAGCAGCAAATTGCAAGAGTACTGATGAAGAGTTGATAAGAGCCTAAGTAAGTGTGATGGCCATATGGGTCAAGAAATGTATAATAAAAATGAAATATGTTGACACCAAGGTTGACACCCAGTTTACTCAGAAAATTTTGATGTTCTAACAAATGAAAGTTTGAGAGTTTGTAAAGTTTTAGGGGAAAGTTAGAGTTCCTTATTTTCACTTTTTGAGTTTGAAATATCTACATTTAGTTTTATGTGTCCTCAAGACAGTAACTGGTGTTTGGTTGGCCTTCAGGGGAGAATTGTGACTTATGTAGATATGAAAAATTGCTGCACAGAAATGATAATTCCATCCAGAGAAACTGATTAGATAACAAAGTAACATATTTTGGGAGACAAAGAGAAAAGTATCCAACACAGAACTTGGAGGGACAACCAGAGTTAGTAGATTTCCCATGAATGAAGATATAGCCAAAAGGATTTGGGAGTGATAAGATGTAAAGGAATAACTGGGAGAGGAAAATATCATGAAAACCTAGAAATTATGGAAGATTTAGGAAAAGAACCTAACCAGTCATGTTAAAAGTGACAGATAAATAAAAAAGGATGAAGAATGAGAAAAGGCCTCTAGATTCAGAAATTAAGAGATCTATACTAAGGAAAGAAAAATTTTAAGATGAAAGCTTATTACCTTTTTGTATCAGTAATGCTAAGCACAGTGTGTGATACATATTAGGCCTTTAATGAATATTTGTTGAATTGAATTGAAATTGAACAGTGAGAGGAAAATAATTGAAAGTGATTGTTGTAGGAAGATTTCTCAGAGGGTGAAAGAAGTAGGATGGTAGGAGATACAAATGGTTAGTTTTTTAAATTTTGTTTAAGAACAGTGAAAGAATAAGTTTGTTTAAAGGCAGCAGGTAAGACAATAATAGGTAGCATAAGAATAAAGATTATGAGGATAATAGAGATATTAGAGGGGACAAACTTCTTGAGGAGATGGGATATAATGTTATTACCTTTGCATCAAACAAGAGTGCTGGCTACCTCTTCACATGAAGCAACAATGAATGAATAAGGCAACTTAGTGTTGTAAGAGGAAATGGAGGGGAAGAGAGGACTGTTGGAAAATGATCTCATTTTTTTGGTAAAGTCTGAGGCTAAATTCTCACCTGTGAGTTTGGGGAATGAGATATTCTGGGCTTCTGAAAGAAAAAGGAGAAAGTTTAAAGTCACTAGGAAGAATGGGGTAGTAACTTATAGTGTAAAAAATAGCTTTGCAATGAGGGTCTACTTAAGATTTTGAAACAGATTTATTGTGGCAATATTACAATAGTTTTATGATTTCTTCCATTCACCTTCAGCATCACATAAATAGGAAGGAATACGGGAACAAGATGATGAGAGTACTCCTGGTTTGGGCCTTGTTAATATATGATTATTCATAGAAGAGAACATTATAATATTCAATTGTAGAGTATAAAATTGATATGATTCCCCAAGGTGTCATGATAGGAAAGGGAAGATAGTGTATCCTGTGTCAGGATAATGATCTGGAAAGAACAGAGGAGTATGTTTTGACTTATCTTGAATAGAAAGAAGAAAAAATATATTCCTACAAATTTATCTATTTTTACATGTTATATCAATTATTAATAAAGGCATATAATGGAAAAATTATTAAAATTATTAAGGAGAAGAAGGATCTCATTGAGATTAGGTGCAATGAATTTTGAGTGATGAAAATTGTTTAAGTTCATGAATTCATCAAACTTTGGTATAAGAAAAGAGCAATTATATCACAATGGTTTCCTAAATAAGATTTTATTGGTCAGGAATAGTAGATCAGAAGAGACTCCAGGGAATCAGCAAATGGGACATTTTAAGGACAAATTATGAAGTCAAGTGAGGACTGGGAAGTCAGTGTAACTAAAATAGTCAGGATAAATTAGTAAAATAGGGGTAGTTTAAGTAAAATTGCAATAGTAGATAAGTAGGCTTAGAATAAGTGATTGCGTAGGTTCATTAAAATAGACAATATATTATTATTTTTATTATTATCATAATAAAAAAACAATATCAGTTCTATCTTAGAAGTGGCACAATTCTAAGAGAAGGTACAGTATATGGTAGGACTATATTTCTGTCATACTGAAATAGAGTGGTAGTCCTGCAGAGTCAAAGAGAGCTCAAAAACATGTCTAGTAAATTGAGAAAATTAAATAATAAATATAACATATAGAATTATGGGAAATGGTGGTTGTTATCCATAAATAGTACACTATTTACAAAATTATCTGGAGATCAGGAACAAAAAGCGCCATCTATTGAGATAGAATAGTAGAAGTGGAGAGTTTTATATTTGAAGAAGGAATCATTAGTATGGTAGGAGAATGGTCTGGAAAAAAGAAGCTCAGGAACGAGGAGAGAATTATCCTTTTTCTTGTCCTCAGAACAAAGGATAATGGAAAAATGAATGGACTTCCATGAATGAATTTTAGAGGACATTATGTTCTTACAGGATAGATGCATTTTCTTCAATGAGAAATGTAAAGGGGCTTAAGAATACCATGATTGTAAAAATAAAAAGACTAAATTTTAAATGATATAATAGAATGGGGTAGGACTTAGAAGAACTATGTTCTTGTAGAATTAGTTAAGAATAAGGTTGATATTATCCCCTCTGCACCTATGTTATCATCAGAATTAAGTACCTAAGATAACATGTTGCAATTGTGGTATTGAAACAGAAAGGGAGCTACATAAGAATCAGAACTATTCTATTTCATTTCATGGACTAATACAGTCCCCATAAATTCACCATCTCATGGCCAATGTTTTGGTAATGAGGTTCTCCATACAGTACTAATCTGGTCATAATATAAGCACTTGTAAGTCACTTGCTAAGACCATATATAAAGACTTTTTAGCTTGATCAGAACTGAAAGCTTTTATGCTCTGCCAATATTGCTTTTGAGAACTCAGATACTTCTACAATATCATGAAATATCATAGTAGTTCTTTTTTTAAAAATAGTACAGACAAATATGAAAAAGCATAAATTTCCACACTTCATAAATCAGTATTACAGAAAGGAAACTATAGACACATTTGTATAATAGCTTTAGGGATGCTTAGGTCACTTTCATTTGGGAACATCAGAAGTGGTTTCATGCTTTTGTCTAGGCATTTAATTTTATATTAGTGTCTCATGGGTCATAGGAGAGATACTGACTAGCTTCCCCCATCAATGATTTCTGAAGGTTATATTTTCTGGGTTTCATTCACTCTCCAGTGAAGTCAATGTTGGAAGTATTTAGAAGCACATTCTTGATTGATAGGAATTCATTACAAACTTCTAAGGATATGGTTATACTACTAAGTATAGTGGGGGTAGTACAGTTAGTGCAACTCCCATGTAATTTGGAGTGAGTGGAAAGAGGGAAGAAAGTTCTTTCCTTGATAGTATACATTTTTTCCAGATTTATAACACATGTTGATACAATTCTCGATATTAATTTTCTGAACATTTTGGGATTCACATTGACTCTGTCCCTCCTTGCCGATATTGCAAATAACATGATTAAGGTTATACTTATGTTATCAGGAGATACACATTTCCATATTTTTCATATTTTTTTCCTTTTAAAATTCAGTAGGTATATCTATTCTACAAAAGAAAATACTTCAGTCTATCTAGACACTACATAGAAATTTATTTTTGTCCTCATCAGCTCCTCAATATAAGTGATAATAGCTATGGCACATAGGTGATGTCTCAGCAAAGACTAACCTTCAAATAAATCCAGAAGTTTATGATTCTTCAATACAATTTCAGTCAATTCTAAGTCCTTTTTAAAGTTAATTCTCCCATTACTATTCCTTGTATACACTGTTCTTCATGTGCCCAAGGCTATATCTTTCAGCATTTCCACTCTACATGGGTGGCATTTTACATGAGGTCCTCCACAGTCATCATGATGAAGTGGGGGAAAAATCCTCAGATATCCTGGTTTTGGAGAGCCTAAAAAGCAGCTTGTTCTATTCTTCCTTAATAAGGAAATAATTGATAACTCCAGATGAAAATTTTAGTTTTTTAATGATCGGTCTAATAAAATGCATTGTTTCAAAGTTTTGCCACAGTAACAAAAAGTTTGTAGACCAAAAAATGTTTCTCAATTAACTGAATGTAAAAGGAAAAAATATAAAGAGGGGAAAGATGAAATTATAGCTTGTGTCAAATACAAAGGTTCTAAAGCAGGGCATATAAGACAAAAAGTAGAGTGCAGGAGAACAATCATTTTACACATGATTCCTATTCCTAGATGTCTTTTGTGTAAATATTTTCTTTGCATAAATAGACAAATATTACCAAAGGAAGAGAAAGTAAAAGAACAATAACCACTTTATAATTAAACATTATTAACCTAAATGCAACCTGAAAAATGAGTCATCTCTTTGTTCTCTGTGGTCATTTACCATTATCAACTAAAATGACTCGTTCTATAGTGTTTTAAATTCTGCTATAGGGATCTGAGAATTCTTTCAGCTTAAATTTCAATAGACCAGAAATATTCTGCTCAATTTCATTCTCCATTCATTAAAATCCAAAGTAGTTAAAACACTGAATTCATTGTGCTGATCTCAGTCTACACTTTTCATTTTCAGTGTACTTCCTATCCTAGAGTTTTTGCTAAATACCATTCTCTATTTTTTCAATAGGAAAAAGGGGCATATATATATATATAGATAGATAGATAGATAGATAGATAGATAGATAGATAGATATAAATATGGATGTATATAACTATATCTTTTCATATATTTAAATATATATTTGCCCCAGTTGTCACTTGTTCTCATTACAGTGCCTGAACACGGATCTGGGAATAGATCTTACCTGGATACACAGCCTCTCACTCCATTAGAGGACTCTGCACCAGTGTTGTTTTTTTTTTGACAGATCCCATGACAGTGTCTGAAGACACTGCTTCCTACTTCTTTAAATTAACCTGTGCTAGAAATTTGCTTACCATGATGTTTTTCTTGGATTTACTCTTTAGGATTTCTTTTCATGTATTATAAAAATCTATTTATAACATGAGAAATTTGGGTGATATGGGAAAAATCCAACTGAAATTCACCCCTCTTACTTCACCATCTTGGTTCTACCTCTAGTACCTCCACTCTTAGGTTATCTGTGTTATTATGAATATAGTTTTATGTACTTATGTAATATATAAATATGAGGTATATTTATATACTACATGTAGTTTTTATGTATTACATGCATGTTGTTACTTACTCATATATTATAACATATTTCTGGACGATACAGTCAAGTAGATTCATGTTGTTTTTAAACTGCAGTGCTGAATACACAGTTTGACAAATAGTAGGAACTTAAGTGCTTTTCAGTTGTTTGTGTGATTAATTAAAGATATATAAAGCTGTAAACCATTTGTGTAACTAATTTGATAGTTATTAAATCTTGAAACTTAGAAAGAATTTAGACCTACGTTCAAGGTCACAAAATTGGACCCTGGCATAATAAGAAAATCTGCATTAAATAATGCATTATCTTCAGGATGTTACCATTATTAGGCCTCAAAATAACCTCTAAAAGTGTGGAGGGGTTGACATTATATAAGATGTTGACTTTTTACAAGCACTTTTATGTGACATAGATGACTTCCTAAAGGGAAACTCAACTTGATGAGGAAAAGTTATTCAAGTTTAAATATTTTAAGAAATTTTGAAGACATGAACTCATAAATTGCCTCTCTTATTCACATTTCCACTTAAAGCCTTACTAATTTTCAAATTTTGAAAAAGTTAATCTTAAAATAGAATTCATTAAGGTAATGGACTCCTTGTTTTACAGAAGCTTGTGCTGGTCAAAAAAATATAGCCTGAAAAAGTGCAAAATCTATCCCATTTACTTGACTTTATAATCAAATTGGTTGAATCAGAGGTCATTAAACAGAGATCATCAAAACTGACCAGTTTTCCTTTTTTTTGTATTTTTTTACTTTAATGTAGCCAGAAATGTTATCTTTTAGCTTCTCATTAGAAAATATACTCCCATGTAGGCTCCTTCCAATACTATTATTGTGTTTAGTCTCTAAGATAGTTAAACATGGCAAGATGCTACAGTGTTTACCTTTACATTCAGGATTTAATAATAAAATCACATGAAAATATACAAAGGAAAACAATAAAATTTTAGTTAATTATTTATTTCAAAATGTAATTTCAAAAGTAAATGTCCAAGTGGAGATTTTCTATTTTTATGAAAATATTTGGGACCATATAGGCACTTACTCATGTTCTTTCTAACACATGAACTCATTTCTGTTCAAGCAATGAAAAAAGTTTGTGAAAATTTGTTATTTAGAAAAAAAATTGAAACACTAGGTCTCATTTAACAAAAACTAGGAATCATTGACTTGCAGAATTATTGAATTGGAAAGGATCTCAGAAGTCATCAAGTTCATTCTATATTTGAACAAGAATTCTACTTATTACTCATAAAAAAATCACTTTTCTGGGCCATAAGACTGTGCATACTTTTTGGCCTAGCAATACCATTTTAGATCTGTATCCCAAAAAGATGAAAGGAAGGGGGAAAAGACCTAATTTTTTTTTAATTTTTAAAATATTTTTAATTAATTATTTTTTATTTTTAGAAAAATTTTCCATGGTTACATGATTCATGTTTTTACTTTCCCCTTTACCCCCTAAAACTATCCCCCCATAGCTAACTCACATTTCCACTGGTTTTAACATATGTCATCAATCAAAACTTACTTACATATTATTGATAGTTGCATTGGTGTGGTCCTTTCAGGTCTACATCCCCAATCATGACCTCATCAACCCAAGTGTTCAAGCAGTTGTTTTTCTTCTGTTTTTCCTCTCCTGTAGTTCTTCTTATGAATGTGGGTATTGTACTTTTCCATAAATCCCTCAGAATTGTCCTGGGTCATTGCATTGCCAGTAGTACAGAAGCTCATTACATTCGATTTTACTACAGTATATCAGTCTCTGTGTACAACGTTGCTCTGCTTCTGCTCCTTTCATTCTGCATCAATTCCTGGAGGTCTTTCCAGTTCACACGGAATTCCTCCAGTTTATTATTCCTTTGAGCACAATAGTATTCCATCACCAACATATACCACAATTTTTTCAGCCATTCCCCAATTAAAGGACATACCCTTGCTTTCCAGTTTTTTTGCCACCACAAAGAGCACAGCTATAAATATTTTTGTACAAGTCTGTTTTTGTTATAAAGATTTTTTCCCAGTTTTCTGCTGTCCTTCTGATTTTGGTTGCATTGTTTTTGTTTGTACAAAACCTTTTTAATTTAATATAATCAAAATTATTTATTTTACATTTTGTAACTTTTTCTAACTCTTCCTTGGTTTAAAAATCTTTCCTTTCTCAGAGATCTGACAAGTATACTATTCTGTGTTCACTTAATTTACTTACAGTTTCTTCCTTTATATTCAAGTCTTTCACCCATTCTGAATTTATGAAGCAAAGAATCTCCTTCTTGAAAAATATTTATAGAAACTCATTTTGTGGTGGCAAAGAAATGGAAACTGCAGGGTTGTCCATTAATTGGGGAGTGGCTTAACAAATTGTGGTATATGATTATAATGAAATACAGTTGTGCTATAAGAAAGGACAAACAAGATGATCACAATAAATCCTAGCAATATTTACAAAGTGATGCAAAGTGAAGTGAATAGAACCAAAATATTTTGGATAGTAACAACAATAGTGTATAATGATCAACTGTGAATAACTTAACTATTCTCAACAAGGCAAGGATTTAGAGTTATCCACTATCTTAGAAAGATTAGAGTCCAAATGCAAATCAAAGCATAACAGTATTTATTGTATTTCCTCCATGTATTTTTATCCAGTGTAAGCAAAATGTCTATTGTTTCATACCATGACAAATATGGAAATGTGTATTATATTGTATTACATGTACAATAATATTGCCTGCCTTTTTGAAGTTGGATAATGATGGGAAAGAGGGAGAGAACATGAATTGCAAAGGATTATAAAAAAGAAAACCACTTTCCTTCTTCATTTTCAGTTTCTTAATTCATAAAATAACAATTATATATATATATATATATTCCCTATGAAATCTTCTAGAATGTTCACAGAAATGAGCAACCAAACTTCAGTGAGGTACTTCATCAACTTCCTGAGGCAGACCATTCCACTTGGAGATCATAGTAAATTGTTAATAAGGTTTTCATTACATAATGGCAAAAATGATAACTTTACAATTTTTAAAAATTGCTGCCAGTTCTGCTAGGAAGCTTGTCAAAAAAATTATATCTCCACTTCTACATGATAGCTTTTCAGATATTGGAGTCAGCTACAATGAGATTCATACAATTTTAGAGCATTAAGAGCTGAATAAAGATAATATATGGTAACCTTCCTTTAAAGATTAAGATACTGAAATGTGAAAAGGTACATTCCATAAAAAAACTATGATTTACTAATAAAAGGGAGGAAAGATCTCTTTATCTTCATTTGTACACACTAAGTGATTTATATATTATGATATAATATATATATATAAAATGATATATAGTAATATATATATAATGATATATAAATGATATAAATATATACATTACTAAAATGGAGAGAAAAAAAGATGTCTAACTACACTTGAGCTAAAGGGTGGCAGCTCCTTCCCCATTGATCCTTCATGGACTAATGAGACCAGGGCCTCACTGGTAGCATATCGTGGGTGATATGGAAGAGGCCTGAAAGAAAATAAGTTTATTAGTAGTTTTCAAAACAAATTCTTAGGTAAACTATAGACTTTCAAGAGAAAGAAGAAGCTAGCATGCCATCTCTCTAATCCCAGAGCTAGAAGGAGGGGATCATCTTTGGAAACATTTGCACTGTGTCAAAGACAGTCAGATATTTCCCATGATGCTATGTTGTCTTTGCCAAAAAAAAATAGGCTACTTTAGGATTAGCTGGAATTCTTAGCTCCTCTGCATTACTTTCTACTCTAATGATGGTGGAAAGAGGAAGAAAAGTTATGTTAGTTATGTTACCCATTTACTTAACTAAAGTTTTTGTTCCTGTAATTTATTTACATTGCTATTGAATTCTGTACATTATTTTTAACTTATACTATTTCATTATCATTTCATATGTTTACTTTTGTTTCTCTGAAATGTTTATGATCGCTGTTATTGTTGGCTCAGAAATATTCTGTTACATTCCTATTTTGTGAAGTGCTTAACATTCCCTAATTATTAGAACCAATTTTATCAATGTTTCTGTTATCTAAAACTTCTGTTATAAAAATGTGCAAATACATAGATTTTTCTTGCTTCCAATAATCTCTTGGAATGTACTTTATTTTTGGTATACTTCTTTGTTACAATATAGGGATAATTTAGTTTTTCTTTCTTTTGTTATTTGAAGAATTTTAAATAGTTTTTTCAACACACCTGGAGAATTCTCAGCCACAGCAGTGTATTTACATTTCATTCTTCCCACAGTAAGTCTAACAATGAATTATGCTATCCTGCAGGTTGTTTTTCCATATTTTATATGGAGAATCAGTAAAACAGAATAAAATTATAGCTTGGCCTATAATTCCTTGATAAAGTCACTTTCCTGATGCTCTCTAAAATATTTTACATATCTAAATACCTCCATTCTTCTCTATTTCCACAGTCTCTGGGCATTGTCTCTTGTCAGAAATCCACAGCAGTTAGCTTGCCTGTGCTTTCTGGTTTCTCTAAGGATCTAAGCATTCTCTCCATTCACCCTCATTTGCTTCTTACTTTCTACATATCAACTACATATCAGTTACCTTGCCCCTCCTTGAGCACTTCTCGATTATCTTTGGATCTTTGATATATCCACTCATATGTTCATATCAGATCTCTTGGGAGTACATCTTGAGAGTAAACCCTGTAGCCAATGCTCATCTTTTTGAATTCACTTTTCAGTAATTAAATACTCCATATCATTCCCTCACCATCCAAGTAATCCTTAATCTCCAGGCTGCCATTGTTCAATCTTCTTTTTCTGTCCTCCACTAATAACTCCCTTATTTCTATCCTCTTCAACCCAACTCTCTAAAGCTACCAACTTTTTCCCACTGTACTCTCTGAAATGCCTTCTTCATAGGTAGTTTTCATCTTTAACTTTTACTTTCTTTCTTTGGCATAGGTCTGATCATGTCATCTCCCTATTCAATAAAATCTAATCTATCTCTATTACCTGTAAGATAAAAATTCTTTTAAGACCCTTTTAAAACGTACCTGTTCCTATATTTTCTAAATGCTTAAACCTTACTCTTCTCCTGTTACATGCAATTAAGTGGCACTAGCTTCCTCAAATTCTATAAGCACATGTTTTGCTTTATTTTCATTGACTATCATGCATGGAACTCTTTCCCTTCTCATCTCTGGTTCCCGGTGTCCTACAATTATCAACTAAAGTTTCACTGTTTACAAAAAGACATTCCAAATCCCCCTTAATTTTTGTTCCTTCTTTCTTATATTATCTCCAATTATTTTTCTTTATTTTTTTTCATTTCCAAGCCTATTAATTGTTTTTGTACTTTATGTTAGAGATGATTTCTTTTTACCTCTAGGAAACAAACCCAGGTGAAACTTCTGTGGCTCAGCTTGGAGTTTTGATGTTTTTTGCTGCTACATGGGTGTGTGATTGGGAGAGAGGTTTGAAACTTCACTGCCCTTCTGTTTTCTCTGATCCTTATCCATATAATTAAGGAATACTCCCTGTGTTTTGTTGCTTTAGAGATGTAGAGAAACAACCCCACTATATTGGTGGCACCATTTGTATGTCATGAAAAATAATTGACACATAATATGTGTGCATAAAATAGTATTAATAAGATGTTATATCTAGAGAATTACAAGTGGACATAGAAGCTATTTGTGTATGTGTGTACATATGCAATCATGTATACATTGTTGTACATATTCTTGGTGTGTATATCCTCATATATACATATGATTATATAGTGGATGTGTATATGCATGTATCTGTAAATATATTAATATAACATAATACAATGTGATGATATATGATAAGATGCGATATGATGAGAACCAACAGATGTGATGTGATACAAGAAGATATAATACAATAAGATATGATGAAATGGAATGGAATGAAACATAATATATTAAGATATCAAAATGGCAAACTCTGGATGTATGGTTTACCCATACACTAGAAAATTTCATTGGAAAGGCAGATAACCGCTAGTTCAAGATATTTCATGGAGCTCCTTGTTTAAATACAAGCAGTTGGTAGCATCTAATGACTCTTCATATTCTATTAGTCTATGATTCATCATTATATTACTCCTATTAGTTCACAATATCAGTAAAGACTCCAAACCTCCAGTCCTTAGTATAACACTTTAATAGATTGCTGGAACCAAAAGGATTCCATGTATATAGGACAAATATGTTCCAAAGAACTTCACTTAGGCTCTCATTTTTCTCCAAAATTACATTTGTTTTTGGTCAATTGATACATATTTCATCATCAGTTTTGTGCTCAAAACCTTTCCAAGATTGTAGGATAAGCTTGTGTTCCAGAAATATAGAATTTGAGAACATAGGACCACTATCATTTTCCTTCTTAGAGCAAGATCATTATAAAATAATGTTAATAAAATGATATATCCAGAATAGTGACCACAGAAGCCATCTAAATCCACTTCTCCACTGATCTCTGAGGAAACTGAAACAAAAGTTGAAATTTCTTTTTCAAAGTCACAATTACAGCAAGCATCAGGAGTAAAATTTTAACCCAGATTTTTTCCCCTTTAGAACCAAGGTTCATTAAACTGTACCATGAATTTGTATTTGTCCTAATTTTTATTCCTTCTCCTTTAATTGGTTCCATTTTTTTAACATTCTTAAATTAGGTTAAAATCAAACTTTCAGTTTTTATGATCCAATAGATTTTCATCACATCTCTTCAATCTTTTCTCCTTTATAGAGTACCAGATCACTTTACTCTTTCACCAAATGGAGTCCTTCTCACCATTCCAAATTATTTTAATTATCCTTCTATTAGGAGTTCACTCAATTCAACTCAAAAGTCATTTAAAAAACACTACATATGTTAGACTCTGTGCTAAATGTGGGAGATACAAAGACAAAAATAAAAGTAATCCTTGTCCTTATGGAACTTATATTTGTTAGTGGGAGTAGGAAATAAATAGACAACAAATACATAGCAAATTAAATTCAAAATATATACTTGGTAATTTCTACAAGACCATGTCTCATATAAGGGGCAGTTTATTAACAATATAACAGATGTGATTGTTGGCATAATGTAATAGTATGGTCGAATGGGAGAGGAGCGTGTCGTTCTTTGCCATTAAAGTTTTGTTTAGCTATGAGCCCTAAATTAATGTCTGTTCTCATTTCCTTTGGCTCTGAAGGTTAATTTAAAATAAGTCATTTCCAAATGTTTAAACTGTCTTTGACTTTTACTACTTTTTAAATTTTTAATTAGAGTGCTGGTAAATATGTTTACAGGGGTAAAGGCTCTAGAAATAATGATACTATATAATATGTATCTTGTAAATATTTGTTACTTGTGTACCACAATAAAAAAGAACATTTCATTTCTCCATACCATTTACCCTAACATTCCATTTTAATGTCTCAACATTTCTATTGCTTTTAAGAGTTGTATTCAAGTCAAATGAAGTTGTATTCAAGTCAAATGAAAGCTCCAAAACTTTAGACCAATAATGGAGTAAACCCAGGAAATAGTATAATATATCCTTATGTTCAACATATAAAATGCTTTGGTAGGAAATGAAAAGTGTTAAGTGTGAATGTAAGAGTAATAGATTTTAGGTGGAAGACAAATAAATAAGGAAAGAGAAAGCTTCATGTAAAAATTCTTGACATAAAATCCCCTCTGTAGATCTCTTCCTTTTAGAAATTGAATTCATCATGTATACCTTGACTCTGTGGATATTCAGGGTGATATGATGAAGAGGGCCTTTACTAAGAAAAAAAATGAAATACATAAGTAAAATATACCACCTCTTGAAAAGTCATCTCTGTGAGATTGATAGCTTTTTTCTTGTAAGATGAGATCAGCTGAGAAAATGTATTTCACATAAGCAGAGACTTGATGACAACCAAAACAGGATAGTATTCATCAAGGATATCAGAAAAAGATCTCCTTGAAACTACAGAGTATTTATATTTTAATATAAAGAAAATTAATAAGAAAAACATTTTAATGGATATCAAGAATCATGAAAGTGATTATAAGAAAAATAATATGATGTGATTATTTTTAAAAATTAAATAGGGTGAGAAAGAGGAATGTAGTAGGATAGTGATGGCAAACCTTTTAAAGACTGATTGCCATAACCACCCTCCCCAGAGACCAAGTGCCACACCCCACCACCCTTTACCCCAGACAGGGGGAGGAGGAAGTGCTTCCATTGGGCTTCTGGGCAGAGGGGAAAAGGTTGAGAGGCTTATGTGGAGAAGGAGAGACAAATGGTCTGAGCCTTCTGCTCCCCTCTGGCTCTGCCACCTGTGAGCCACCTGCTTTACCACCTGTGTACTCCTATTGGGATGCTGGACACAGGGGTAGATGATGTGAAAAAATATCATACATGGCAGAGAGGGGGAGGGGAGGAGCACTGCCCAAATCCCTCTGCCTTTCTAGTAATGAACTAATGGGGGCACTTTTAGAGGGGAAAGGTGGCCCGTGTACCTACAGAGAATGCTTATCATGCCATCTTTGGCACCCATTTAGAATATGATTAATTCTCTTATTAAAAAAGGCATAAAAGGAAGAACTCTCACTTTGTAGGTGAAGGTGAAACTTACTTAGATGAGAATGTGTTCAAATAGGGAATAATATCTGCATTCTTTAGAGTATAGAAATCTATCTTTCCTAACAGGGAAGTGGTGGAGGGAGGTATATTAAAGAAGATAAATAATAGAAGGCATAGTGGATTGAGAAAGGCAATGATCAGAAACAACACAGCCTTTTAATGAGAGATAGAGGAAAGAAAGAGAGAGACAGACAGACAGAAATAGAGAGCAGAGAAAAAAGAGAGAGACAGAGACAGACAGAGAAGAATAAGAATAATAATAAGAAGAAGAATAAGAAGAAGAAGAAGGAAGAGGAGGAGAAGGAGGAGGAGGAGAATCAAAGAAACAAAGAAATAAAAAGCAAGAAAAAAGAGAAAAATTGGATAATGGGAAATTTCCAGTTAAAAATCAGAATGATGAATGTCAAAGGGATGGAATCACCCTTAAAATGGAAGACTACATTAAAATCAGACACCAACAATAGATTGTTTAAAAGAAATATCTTAGGAGTAGTAGGGGGTAGAGCCAAAATGGAGGAGTAACTAGAGCTGTAACTCCATTTCACCATGAGAATCCTCTCTGACCAAGATGAAAATATCCACACAAAAAGAATAACATAAAAAGGAGTGAAAAATCATTACAGAGAGAGGAGGATAAGGGTGGTGATGGGCAATGCTTAAACTTTACTCTCATTGTAGCTGACTCAGAAAGGAAAAAAACGAATATACTCAGTGGGGTATATAATTATGTTACCCTACAGAGAAATAGAAGGGTAATGTAGGATTTAAATTAATATCCAATAACACCAATATTTTATAAAGCGTATTCATAATCACTAGAAAGAAAGGAATAAAAAGGTCATTATCTAAAAAAATAAGACCACATGACTAAGTTTCTCCTGGCTTTTACCTCATGCCACCTTCACCAAACTGATCAAATCAAGAGCATGAGAGGCAGGGCTACACAAAATTTATAACCTCCCTACATTAGCATGTAATATGAAAAGGAGAGTAGGATACTAGGGATCATAGTTTTTTAGGGTAACGGATTCTAATTACACAGGAATAAGTCAAGGAAAGAGGTAGATAATTGAAGGAAGGAGGAATTAGGGGGTGAAAAAAGCAAAATGCTGGTGAGGAGGAACAGAGGAAAGAGAATAGAGCAGGTTAATGCGATGGAGGGTGATATAAAGTTAGTAATCATAAACCTAAATGTGAATGGTATGAACTCACCCATAAAATAGTAGTAGATAGAAGAGTGGATTAAAAAATAGAATCTTAATATATGTTGTTTACATGAAACACATTTGAGGCAAGGTGACACACACAGATTAAAGGTAAAAGGCTGGACCAGAATTTATTATGCATCATGTAAAGTAAAAAAAAGGCAGGAATACCATTCATGATATCAGACAAAGCCAAAGTAGAAACTGATCTGATTAAAAGAGATAAGGAAATAAATTACATGTTGTTAAAGGATATTATAAACATAATATTACTATGCACCAATTTATGCACCAAATGGTATAGCATCTAGATTTCTAAAAAAAATTAAAGGAGCTCAAGAAGGAAATATAAAGCAAGTGGGGGATCTCAAACTTCCCTTTTCAGAACTAGATAAATTGAACCAAAAATAAGAACGAATTGAGGGAAGTAAATAAAATTGCTAGAAAAATTAAGTTAATAGCTATCTGGAGAAAATTGAGGAATATACTTTCTTCTTTGCAACACATGATATGTAAGCAAAAATCAACCAAGTACTAGGACACAGAAATATTGCAAACTAAAGCAGAAAAGCAGAAATATAAAAGAATAACTAATCACAGTATTATACAAACTATTTGACAAAATAAGCAAAGAAGTTTTTATAAAATTCCTTTTATGACATAAATTTTAATTTCCAAGCCAGGCTGACCAAAACAGAGACAGAAAACTACAGATCAATCTCCTTAATGAACATAGATGCAAAATCATCTTAAATAGAATACTAGCAAAAAGACTCCAGCAAGTAATCATGAGGATTATAGACTATGATAAGTGGGATTTATACCAGGAATGTAAGGATGGTTTAATATTAAGAAAACCATTCACATAAGTGAACATATCTATAATCAAACCCACAGACATCATATGATTATCTCAATAGATGCAGAAAAAGCCTTTGACAAAATACAAGACCCATTCCAATGAAAACACTAGAAATTATAGGAAGAAAAGGGCCTTTCCTCAAAATAATACACAGTATATATTTAAAACCATCAGCAAGTATCATCTGCAATGGGAACAAGTTAGAAGCCTTCACAATAAGATTGGGAGTAAAGGAAGAATGCCCATTATTGCCTCTATTATTTGATATTTTAGTAGAAATGCTAGCAGAAGCAATTAGAGAAGAAAAAGAAATTAAAGGGATCAAAGTAGGAAATGAGGAAACTAAACCATCCCTCTTTGCAGATGATATGATGGTATACTTAAAGAATCCTAGACAATCAACTAAAAGACTAATGAAAATAATTAACAACTTCAGCAAAGTTGCAGGCTACGAGATAAACCCACATAAATCATCATCATATCTATATATTTCAAACAAAATTTAGCAGCAGGAGTTAGAGACACTCCATTTAAAATCACTCTAGACAATATGAAATATTTAGAAATCTATCTACCAAGACAAACCCAGGAATTATATGAACACAACTACAAAACACATTTTACACAATTAAAACTAGATCTAAACAACTGGGAAAAAACTTTAACTGCTCCTGGGTAAGACAAGTTAACATAATAAAAATGACAATCCTACTCAAATTAATATACTTATTCATGGCCATATGTATCAAATCACCAAAAACTTTTTTATAGAATTAGAGAAAAGTATAAAAAAGGTCATCTAGAAGAACAAGAGATCAATAATATCAAGAGAAATAAAAATTGGTAAATGACTTAAATATAAAGAGTGAAATCATGAAAAATTTGTTGAACATAGATTAGTATATCTGTCATATCTGTGAGAAAGAAAGTAATTTAAGACCAAGCAAGAGGTAGAGAACATAATAAAATGTAAAATGAATGACTATGATTATATCAAATTAAAAAGGTTTTATGCAAACAAAACCAATCAATGCTATTACCAAAATTAGAAGGAAAACAACAAACTAAGAGAATATTTTTATAACAAAACTCTTTGACAAAAATTTAATTTCCCAAATATGTAAGAAATGAAGTTAAATTTACAAAAACAAAAACAAAAACAAAAAACTAGCCATTCCCCAATTGAGAAATGGTCAAGGGACATGAGTAGGCAATTCTCAGCTAAAGAAACCAAAACTATCAATAAGTACTTGAAAAAGTGTTCTAAACCCCTCATTATTAGAGAATTGCAAATCTAAACAACTCTGAGGCATCACCCCACACATAACAGCTTGGTTAATATCATAGCAAAGGAAAGTGATAAATGTTTGAGGGGGTATGACAAAATTGGGACACTAATACACTGCTGGTGGAGTTGTGAATTGGTCCAACCATTCTGGAGGGGAATTTGAAATTAGGTGCTAATAGTTTTAAAAGAATGTCTGCCCTTTGATCCAGCCATATCAGTGCTGGTTTAGTACCTCAAAAAGATAATAAAGAAAAAGACTTATACAAAAATATTTATATCCATGCCTTTGGGGTGGCAAAAATTTGGAAAATGAGGGGGTGTCCATTGATTGGGGAATGACTGAACAAATTATGGCATCTGGTGGTGATGGAATACTATTGTGCTGAAAGGAAGGATGAATTGGAGGATTTCTATGTGAACTGGAAAGACCTCCAAGAATTGATGCCAAGTGAAAGGAGCTGAATTAGGAGAACATTATACACAGAGACTGATTCAATGTGGGGCAATCTAATGTAATAGACATTCTTCTAGCAGCACTGCAATGATCCATGACAAATCAGAGTAACTTGTGAGAAAGAACTCTACATCTAGAGAAAGAACTGTGGGAGAAGAAATGGAGAAGAAAAACATATGATGGATCGTGTGGTTCAACGGGGAATTTTTTGGATTATAGCATTAAAAGATCACTCTCCTGAAAACACGAATATCATGGAAATAGGTTTTCAACAATGATACATGTATAACCCAGTGGAACTGCTTGTCTTGTCAGATTTGGGAGGGGGAAGGGAGGAGGAATGGGGAAAATCATGAATCATGTAACCATGGAAAAATATTCTAAATATATATTTTTAAAAAATAGAAAAAATATCCTAGAGAGAGATACACACAGCATAAATTTAAGGGTATTGAACAGAAACTACTCTGCTTCTACTGATGAAAAAATAAAAGGTGAATAAATTATGATATCAGACATACCAGAAACTAAAATAGTTATTTGCTTGTTGTCTTCTGCTTTCTTTATATAGTCTGGAGGTTTTCTGCATAAAAATTATGGAGAGTTAAGGTTTTCTTCCTGTTTATTTTGGTGGTTGTGGATTGTAGTTCTTGGGAGTTGGTGGCCATTGCTTCGTTCCTTCCTAGTTAGAAGTCTGAATGAGGAAGGTGGGAGAACTTTGTATTGAACTCCAGAAAGGTTTTTGCCCTGAGAGTCTCTGTGTCTACTGTGAACTGCTCCTCTCTGCCCAATCTCTGAGCCCAATCTCCACATTTCCTCAACCTCCTGGAGTCTCAAATTTTGCTACTCTATGGGGTAAATCAGTGGTGACCTCATCCAGCCCCACTGAGAACATAGAATTTGCCTTGCTCTGGTGCCAGCTCTGTTACCATAGGTGGAGTGGGGAGGGGTGATGAGCTCACCCATTGGTGGTAGTGATTTCACCCCCCTTTATATTTGAAATGTCCAAACTTTGCCTACCTTCCATTCTGTGCCCTACAGTGGAGCTGCTTCACTCCTCTGATTTTGGTTTTGTTATTTTTTGGTACGTTTATCTCCATCAGTAGAAAGGAGAGGAAGAGCACCAACTTTACTCTGGTGCCATATTAACCTGGAAGTCCTGTAATGGATATTATGAGCAAACTGAGAGAGTGTAAAATATATTAAATGTGATATCTATTAATAAAGGAAGGTATTATAAAAATGAAAGATGTAGATTACTGAAAGTAAATTGGATAATTTTATTCATATTAAGTTAAAAAGATTTTTTACAAAAATAAATCCAGCACAAGTAAAATTAGAAGGAAATGAGAAAACAGAAAAAAAAATCAGTAATTTTTTTTTCCTGGTAAATGTTACATTTTTTTAAATCGTTACCTTCTGCCTTAGAATCAATATTGATTCTAAGGCAGAAGAGTGGTAAGGGCTAAGCAATGGGGGTCAAGTGGCTTGCCCAGGGTCACACAGCTTAGAAGTGTCTGAGGTCAGATTTGAACCCAGGGCCTCCCATTTCTGGGCCTGGTTCTCAATCCACTGAGCCACCTAGCTGCTCTCAAATGCTACATTATAGTTAATAGAATCAAAGTGAAAATAATACCAGTTATTCCTCAATTCATAAATGATTCAATGGATGTGAGCAGGCAATTTTGAGGAGAGAAATTAAAACTATCAGTTATCACATAAAACTAATTCTGAACTACTATTGATTAGAGAAATGCAAGTTAAAATAACTCTGAGGTGTCCCCTCACACCTATCAGATTGGATATTTTGCCAAAAAAGGAAAATGACAAATATTGGAGTGGATATGGGAAAAAAATTGTGAGAACAATGCAGTGTCAACCAAGATGTGAACTGAGCTAACCATTCTCTAGAACAGTCTGATACTATGCTCAAAAGGCTGTAAACTTTTTGAATCACTAATACCATTACTATGTCTGTATCCCAAAGAGAAAAAAGTCTATTATACAAAAACATTTACAACATTTCTTTTGTTATAGTAGAGAATTAGAAATTGATGGAATGACCATTAATTTGGGAATGCCTACATAAGTTGCAGTGCATGTGTGGAATGGAATATTTGTGTACTATCAAAAAGGAAAAATTGAACAGCTTCAGAAAAAACAACAACCTGGAAATACTTATATGAACTCGTGCAAACAGAAATGAATAGAATTAGAAAAGCATTGGAAACAGTAACATGAATACTGTATGATCAGCTACATGACTTAGTTACTCTCAGGAATATGATATTTCTAGATAATTCTGAAGGATTTCTGATGAAAATTGCTATACACCTCTGGGGGGGGGAACTGATGATGTGTGAATAATGATTGAAACATACATTTTTTACTTTCTTTTTTTTCTCTTTTTTTTAACAACATGATTAATATGGGAAAATGTTTTACATGACTACACATGTATAATCTATATAAATTGCTTACTTCTCAAGTTGTGGGAGGATAAGGATTCAAGGAGAAAATTTTTAAATCAAAATTAAAGATTATTTATATGTAATTAAATAATAATTCTAAAAATTAAAAAAAGAAAAAATATAAGAAAAATATGCTAAATGGAAAAAGAGGAACTAAAGCTCCCTGAAGAAAGTAACTCTTCAAAAATTAGGATTTGGCTAATTTGCACACAACTTAATACAAATTGACTAATGTGAATACAAGGGAATTTGTAAAGTTAAACCTTTTACATTCATAAATAGGAAGATGATAAAGGTAACTCCTAAGGACATTGTCCATATCAGGACAGTTAAAAGGACTGTGCATAGACAGAATGCATTTGTCTTAGTCATTTATGTTGGAATGATCTAAAAATATGAAGATGTGAGAAAGTGGGGAAGCACTGAGAGGAGGAAGTGAGAGAAAGAATGGAGGAATTTTTCTTTCAGAAAAATGGTGTGCAAGGAAGGGCTTTTATAGTAGAAGAGAATATGTTAGGGTGGTGGAAAAATGCTTAAATTTTATTCTCAACACAATTCAGAGGGAAGAATAGACACACACACACTCAGTTTGGTATAGAAACCTATTTTTTTCCATCAATAGGATGGGGAAAAGGATAAATGAATGGGGGGATGATAAAAGTGAGGGTATATTAAAGGAAGCACCTGTTAAAAAGAAAGAAAGCATAAAAGAGAAGAAAAGGAAGAACATGGAATGAAGAGAAACAGACTTATTAAACACAATTCTGGATGTGAATGAGGTGATTTCAACCATAAACAAAAACAGATACCAGAATGAATTAGAAACAAGAATGCAAAACATATGTTATTTCCAAGTTTTATTAAAAAAAAAAGACACATACAGAGTTGAAATAAAGAACTGGAACAAAACCTAATATGCTTCAGTTGGAATAAAAGTGGTTGCAGTCATGATGTCAGACAAAACAAAACCAAAAATAGACCTATTTAAAAGAGATAATCAGGCAAATTGCATTTAACTAAAGAGGTACACTAGACAATTCAGTAATGTGAAAAGTATTACATCAAAATCATCTAATATGATCTAATTTCTCAAATATATACATACAATTGAGTTAAATTTATGAAAATAAAATCCATTCCCCAATTGATAAGTGGCCAAAAGTTATGAAAAGGTAATTTTCAGGAGAGAAAAAATGAAGCTATCTATAGTCAACAAACTCAAAATCCTTATTGGTTAGAGAAATAAAAATTAAAATAATTCTGAAGAACCACCTTACACCTATCAAAAATAAATGAGGAAGGGTTCCGGGTTAAGATGGTGGCAGAGTAAGAAGCAGCTCTTAACCTATCCTGACCGAAACACACAAAACTCCTCAAGGGGACATAAAAACAAGCCGAGACGAATGGAGGAGCCCCACAACAGGGCACAGCGTGGAAGGTATGTGGAATTGAGGCATTTCCATGCTATAAAGGGGTGAAACAGCTCTCACTAAATTGCGGGCTGAGCAACCACCACACCCCCACCCCCTCCACACACACCACCTATAGTGCTGAAGCCAGTTAAAAAGAAATAGAGCAAGTTTGAGGCACCCATCGAGTCATTGGCAGCTCCAGGGCCTATTCCTGAGAGCAGCAAGATTTGGGACCCCAATAAGCCAAAGAACACACGCGAAATCTGAGTGCAGGACCAGAGCGCAGGTGTGGAGGAGGCGTGGGTGGAGGCAGACACAGCCACGAGCTAAAGCTCTGAAACCCTGGGTGGGGAACCACCATAGGCGGGTATAGGACTGTGGAAGCAGCTCCCTGAGACTTGTAAAGGAACCTCCAGCAGAGGATCAAGCAAGGGGGTCCACCAGGGGGCTTGACCTTGGAAAAATCCAAAACTCAGACCTGAGGAGCCAAAAGACCAGCGGACAGACCCCGAGCACGAGGATAAAGCTGAGAAGCTGCTGGGCTAACGATGGCTACCCAGACTCAGGAAGTTCAGAAGAGAAAGATAAACAACAAGAAAAAGAAGTCTTTAACACTCCACAACTTTTACACAGAGAAAATCCAGACAACCGAGCAAACAGAGGAGGAGAACAAACAAGCATCCGGACCCTCCTCAAATAAGGAAAATGGGTCACAAGCTATGGAAGAGTTCAAAACTGAGATTCTGAGGAAGATGGAAGAGATCTGGCAAGAAAATAACAGTTTAAAAGGTAGAATCTTGCAATTGGAAAGTGAGGCTCAGAAATCAAATGAACTGATAAGCAAAGTGAACCAGATTGAAAAAGAAAACCAAAAGATCATAGCTGAAAACAAAAAGTTTAGAGC
Source organism: Gracilinanus agilis (assembly GCF_016433145.1). Lineage (NCBI taxonomy): Eukaryota > Metazoa > Chordata > Mammalia > Didelphimorphia > Didelphidae > Gracilinanus > Gracilinanus agilis. Next base: position 444,505,651 of record NC_058130.1, on the reverse strand, counting down.
TGAAAACCAGTCCTTAAAGGCTAGAACTGAGCAATTAGAAGCTAATGATCTCTCAAGACAACAAGAACAAATAAAACAAAGTCAAAAGACTGAAAAAATAGAAGGAAATATGAAATATCTGAATGAGAGAGTGACAGACCAAGAAAACCGGTCTAGAAGAGACAATTTGAGAATAATTGGTCTTCCAGAAAAACCAGAAATTAATAGAAACCTGGACTCCATACTAAAAGAAATTATTCAGCAAAATTGCCCTGAAGTCCTACAACAAGAGGGCAACATAGACATTGAAAGGATTCATAGAACACCCACAACATTCGATCCAGAGAAGAAAACGGCCAGAAATATAATTGCCAAATTCAAGAGCTTTCAAGCATAGGAAAAAATCTTACAAGAAGCCAGAAAGACAATTCAAATATCAAGGAACAGCAATCAGGATCACACAGGATCTGGCAGCCTCCACGCTAAAAGACAGCAAGGCTTGGAATACAATATTCAGAAAGGCAAGAGAGCTGGGCCTGCAACCAGGGATCAACTAACCATCAAAATTGACTATATATTTCCAGGGGAAAGTATGGGCATTCAACAAAATTGAAGAAGTCCAAGTATTTGCACAGAAAAGACCAGGGCTAAATGGAAAGTTTGATATCCAACCACAAAAATCAAGAGAAACATGAAAAGGTAAATAAGAAACAGAGGGGAAAGAAAGAAAATTTATAATTTTTAAATTTGCCTTTTTAAGGGCCTTAGTAAGATCTAATTATATGTATTCCCATGTAAAGAAATGTTATGAATAATTCTCTGTAGTGAACTCTATTCACTATTATAGTATTCACTATTATAGTAATCAGAAGAATAATTCACAGGGTGAGGGTGAAACACTAAATAATCTAAGATGACATGGGGGATGGGAAAGAGAGGGTGAATAGCAGGGGACACCAAGAGAAACTTGAGTGAATAATAAAAATAGGATATTCTATTACACACAAAGAGGGTATGGGAAGGAGAGGGGACAAATACTATTATAAAAAGGAGAGGAAGAGAACATTAAAAGGTAATAATCAAACTTTTCTCTCAGTGTAATCAACCCAGAGAGGGAAGAGTAGCTATACTTTCCATTGGGACATAAAACTCTTATCTAACCCTTCTGAGAAAGTCAGAAGGGATAAAACAAGGGAAACAGGGGAGTGGAAAGGTCAACAAAAGGGAGGGGAGAAGAAGGGGGAGGGAATTCATAAGGCTGTTAAAAACAAAAAGTGGGGGGAATAAGGGACGGGATAGAAAGGGAAGTCAATCAAGGGAGGGGATAAGGGATAGGGTCTTAATAGCAAACCACTGGTTTTAAAGGAAATAGTTTAATGAGAAGGGGTAGGAATAGGGGAGGAAACGAAAACGTCAGCAAATGCACAACTGATGATTATAACTCTGAACGTGAATGGGATGAACTCGCCCATAAAACATAAACAAATAGCAGAGTGGATTAGAAAACAAAATCCTACCATATGTTGTCTACAAGAAACACATATGAGATGGGTGGACATACATAAGTTTAAGGTTCAGGGCTTGAGCAAAATCTTTTGGGCATCAAATGAGAAAAAGAAGGCAGGAGTGGCTATTATGATTTCTGACAAAGCCAAAGTAAAAATAGATATTATTAAAAAAGATAGGGAAGGTCATTACATCCTGATTACAGGCAATATAAACAATGAGGAAATAACACTGCTCAATATACATGCACCAAGTGGCATAGCATCCAAATTCATAAAGGGGAAACTGGCAGAGCTCAAGAAGGGAATAGATAGTAAAACCATACTAGTTGGAGATCTAAATATTCTTCTTTCAGATCTAGATAAATAAAACCGAAAAATAAATAAGAAAGAGGTAAGAGAGGTGAATGAAGTCCTAGAAAATTAGATTTAATTGATATGTGGAGGAAAATAAATAGGGACAAAAAGGAATACACCTTCTTTTCAGCTGCACATGGCACATTCACAAAGATTGACCATGTTATAGGGCATAGAACCATTGCAAAGAAATGCAAACGAGCAGAAATAATAAATGTAACCTTCTTAGATCATAATGCAATAAAAATAATAATTAGTAAGGGCACCTGGACAGGAAAATCAAAAACTAATTGGAAATTAAATAATATGATTCTCCAAAACCAATTTGTCAAAGAAGGAATCATAGAAACAATCAATAATTTCTTTGAAGAAAATGACAATGATGAGACATCCTACCAAACTCTGTGGGATGCGGCCAAGGCAGTACTCAGGGGGAAATTTATATCCTTGAGTGCATATATTAACAAATTAAGGAGGGCAGAGATTAATGAATTGGTCATGCAACTCAAAAAATTAGAAAGTGAGCAAATTAAAAATCCCCAGATGGAAACTAAATTAGAAATACTGAAAATCAAGGGAGAAATTAATAAAATTGAAAGTAAAAGAACTATTGAATTAATAAATAAGACTAGAAGCTGGTACTTTGAAAAAACAGATAAAATAGACAAAGTAGTACTCAATCTAATAAAAAAAGGAAAGAAGAAAACCAAATTGACAGTATCAAAGATGAAAAGGGAGACCTGACCTCTAATGAAGAGGAAATTAAGGCAATCATTAAAAACTATTTTGCCCAATTATATGGCAACAAATATAACAATTTAGGAGATATGGATGAAAATTTACAAAAATATAAACTGCCTAGATTAACAGCAGAAGAAATAGAATACCTAAATAATCCCATATCAGAAAGGGAAATTGAACAAGCCATCAAAGTACTCCCTAAGAAAAAATCACCAGGGCCTGATGGATTCACAAGTGAATTCTATTAGACATTCAAAGAGCAACTAATCCCAATACTATACAAATTATTTGATATGAAAAGCAAAGAAGGAGTCCTACCAAATTCCTTTCATGACACAATTATGGTACTGATTCCAAAGCAATGGAGATCAAAAACAGAGAAAGAAAACTACAGACCAATCTCCCTAATGAACATAGATGCAAAAATCTTAAATAGAATACTAGCAAAGAGAATCCAGCAAGTAATTAAGAAGATCATCCACCATGATCAGGTGGGATTTATACCAGGAATGCAAGGTTGGTTCAACATTAGGAAAACCATCCACATAATTGACCATATCAATAGTCTAACAAACAAAAATCACATGATAATCTCAATAGATGCTGAAAAAGCCTTTGACAAAACACAGCATCCATTCCTATTGAAAACACTGAAAAGTATAGGAATAGAAGGACTTTTCCTAAAAATAGTGAACAGTATATACCTAAAATCATCAACAAACATCATATGCAATGGGGATAAATTAGAAGCCTTCCAAATAAGATCAGGAGTAAAAAAAGGATGCCCATTATCACCTCTATTATTCAACATAGTACTAGAAACACTAGCAGTTGCAATTAGAGAAGAAAAAGAAATTGAAGGTATCAAAATAGGCAATGAAGAGACTAACCTATCACTCTTTGCAGATGATAGGATGGTATACTTATAAAATCCTAGAGAATCAACTAAGAAGCTTGTAGAAATAATCAACAACTTTAGCAAAGTTGCAGGATACAAAATAAATGCACATAAATCATCAGCATTTCTATACATTTCCAACACA
>NC_058130.1:444386107-444497094 GCF_016433145.1 Gracilinanus agilis | reverse complement strand
CAGGATAAAAAAAATTATATATATATATATATATATAAATATATATATATATATATGTACATATATATATATATATATATATAACACTTCTGGGGAGAGAACTGATGAACTCCGAATATAAATTTCAAGTACATATTTCTCACTTTATTTTTCTTGCCTTTATTGGTATATAACAAATATATATTTTGCATGATTTCATGTGTATAATTGATATATTTTCTTTCCTTTTGAGTGATGTGGAAGTGGTTAGGAGGCAGATAATTTGCAGCTCAAATTTGAAAGAAAGGAAAAAGTAAAGTAATACTAAATTTAAAAATAATTACATAAAGATAACTCAGATAAATTGGCTACTCCACTCTGCCTCAAACTTTACCATTAGCTTAGCATTTCTAGGTTTTGAAAGGTGTTTTCCTAGAGAAATGTGTGTTCTTCCCCTTAAGGTGAGCATTTTATTACTCATGCATTAAGAAAAGCAAACTTCTAATGATACTCAAAATACCTGTTCTTTATTTCTACATACACCTGGGGAAACTTTTTGTCAAGGCCTTTTGTCATCTGCAACGGGGATTCTTCCCTTCTTATCATATTAACTTATGTATAGAATATTAGTAAATATCTGTATTTAGCCAAGAAATAAGAATATGAAAACTTTGCTAACATACTTGCTATATTCTGTGAGAATGTATAATTATGGGACAGAGAATATATGTTTTTGAAGGGCTGGGGTGGTGGAGGTAAAGTTGATTCACATGCCTAAACATTTATCTATGCATCTAACTTAATCTGATTTTATCTAATTTTCAATATAATTTGTCTTCATATAATTTGTGCATTTTACCTTCTTCTTTCCCAAGTCATCTATTCTTAATCTATTTTACTCACCTTGCTCCACAAGTTATATCATCTCAACAGCCCATTTCTCCCTATTTCCTGCCTGTAGTATTTGTTACATTGTGTGTCTCACCCCAATGCTTCTGTTATACCCACTGTTCCTGTTCACTACTCTGGGGACAAATTGTGTGGCTTTATTGCTTCCACTTGAAATCTTTTATCTGTGCTGCTGTCATTCATTTCATATCCCAGTCTTTGAACTTCAAAACTTCCATATATTCTTTTCCATTATGCCCTGTTGAACTCCAACTGAATTGTGGATCAACTCCCCTGACATTAAGCTTATTTCATACTTCTTTCAAGTTATTCTATGTGAACTATAAGCTTCTGCATTTCCTAAAGTTCTCTTATAAAAACCCTTACCTTATAAATTATTCAAATTCAATGGGAGAATGGGCTCCATTCATACTTCTCCTTAGAATAGCTCTTCCACATTATTCCATCCTCCTCAAATAATCAATACTATATAACTCATCAGTATGAATCATTGATCTGAAATTACTGAGATCAAGGTCAAACCTAGATTTTCCCCACTGTCTCTATTCTTTACATAATAGTTATGAACATCAAGAAAGGCTTCGGGCAGGATCTAATCACTGTGCTTCATTTCTTAAAAAAAAGGATACTATAAGTTGGAGATTGGTAGGGAGTTCATTCTAACTGACTAGTTGATGTGGTGGATAGAGTGCCCAAACTAGAATCAGGGAGAACTGAATTCAAATTTGCCCTTAAATATTACTAGCTGTGTGACCCTGGGCACGTAATTTGACACTGTGTACCTCAGTTTCATCATCTCTAATATGATATGGAAATAGAACTGGCAAATTACTTTAGTATCATTACCAAGAAAATGCCAAAAATGGTCATGAAGAATCAGATACAAAAAATAACGAAATGACAAACAACACATTATATCCTTGGAGAATAGGCAATCCAAAAGCAAAGAAATAGGAGTGCTGTACATGAAGAATATAAATTTCCATTTGACTATACTGCAAGATATGGGAGGTAACAGAGTGAGGAGGAGGCTATTGCCACCTCCTTCTCCCACTGCCAACATGTAGTTATTGAGTTCAGTTGATGTTTGCATGAAAATTCTCTCATGTCCATCTTGTATCGATTCTCGTTGCCCTAATTCTGGTGCAGGTCCTTAATATTGTTGTTGTTCATTCTTTGTTTTCAAAGAAGACCAATGACATTACAAGGTGATGTCTTCACTTGTCAGTGAATTAGATTTAAATGAGGCAGAGTTACAAAAAGCCTTCATCTTCATCCTGTTTTTCAGAGTTACTGACGTCTGGTGGTAAGACAGAAGTCAGGAAGATTAGTGTATGATGCTGGCATCTTCTCAATCTTACTAAATTCTAAGCTCTCCAAAGCACCTGCCTCAATTGTTCATTGGAACAAATTGGCCTGATTTGTCTTTTCTGCCAGGAGAATCTTCACACAGTTGGGATAGATATCCCCCTCAATTATTGATAGGCTTAAAGCCTGTTGTTTACCTGAAAAGGATATATGGAGTGTTCAAAGAGTGGCCTTTTCCCATACTGCTTACTAAACTTTGGTGTCTACTCTTCCCTTAAATCTAACTTATCTAGATAAGAAATTGTAGCATGCACAATGACCATACCTTAAAATCATCTCAGCAGAAGTGATAAAATAGGCTGGGGTCAAAAGAAGCCTATACCATCCACTAGCTAGCAGAGTAGAATGGTTTCCTAATTTACCCTCTTTTCTTTCAGTATCTCTAGCTTCCTGGTAATACAGATATAACATTTTTTTTCTAAAATACTACACAGATTATGTCACTTTCATACTTAAAATCTAAAGTCTCTCTCCAATGATACAGAACAAAGTCCATATTCTTAAGGATAACATTAAAGTTTCTCTTCAATCTGACCTATTTATGATTTCACATTATTTCCCCTCATATTTTGTAAGCTATGTATCATAGTTAAATCTGATCATTTCTTTTTCTCCATGCCAAAACGTAAACCATTAATTCTTCTTTGAATGATCTCTTCTACCAACACATATTAAAAGATATCCTATCTTTTAAGGACTAGATCAGATGGGCATGGCTAGTCAATATATATCTATATACACACATATGCATACATGCATGTATATGTATACACACATAGCTCAAGTGTGTACATCACACACACATATCTCTTCCTCATCATGATTTATTCCATTCCAGTTTCAAAGTTTCAATATATCATATATCAGCATTAGATATTAAGTGAATTTTGGTGGTGGATGGGTGGGTGGGAATTTCCTAGATGCCAAAAATGGCTTGATGATGAGCAGACTACACTGAAAAAGTTTAGGAACTATATAGGTTATGACCAAAAATGCATAAACCAAATGATACAATAAGGAACTATAAATACTCCACAAAAGAAAAATAAATTTTTAAATCAAATATCTCCTTTAATATGAAAAAGAACAAAAAATTTTACAAGGATGCCCAAATGATGGGGATTACCATCCCTCTAACCCCTATAATGTGGAAGGCATTTTTCTACATCAATTTCTTTGTGTTATTGTATGGTTATTATTTTCACAATGAAAAAGGAAATTGAAAAAAAAGAATTTAAAGAATGAAGTTTGGAGCCTTCAAAAAAGATAAAGATGTTTCTAGCTTCCTCTGTCCACAGGAGGAGACTTTAATAGCATAATCTGTGTGAAGAAGACACTAGTGAATTATGTATGTGCCTCCTGAGGTCAAGTGAAGTGTTGAACTGACTAATTTAATAAGGAATTTGGTGAATATGTAATTGATCAGGATAAGTTCCAGTATCCTCCAAAACTCATATTACCTAGAAATATTGGCTCTATGAAAAAGCATCCAATTCAGAGATAAACAAACATACTCTTATTCATAAAATGGCTTTGGTAATAACTATACTATCTTCTCCATGGGATTATTGAATTATATAGACATGAGTTGTGTGTAGGATATATAAACCTGTAAGTTATATGCTCTAAGTAGTTTCTTGTAGAGATATTTTCTTAGAATATACATACATACACACGTGTGTATATGTATATGCATGTGAAATATGGAATACTAATATGGACTTTTAATTAATATGTGGAATAGACTAAAAGGTCCATAAATGCTTTACACATAAAAAGTTAATATGTGTATGGAAACTTGTTATCATCAACCTAACTTGGAATATTGGTTTGAGGGACCTGATTTCTGTAAGAATTTTATTTTCCAGTTACTCTTAACAATACATACCCAAAAGAGCTCATCTTAAATAATTGTGTGTTGTTCTATGACTTAGCCCTGAAACTATATAGCTAGTTATGGTTGAAAAGGTATACCATGCAGAGGCTTCAGGGACTTTCAATGAAAAAGAACTATCTTAAGGCAAATTCATAAAAGCAGTCTTTATATCATATTAAATCTTCAAACTGGTCTTGTATATTGAACAGCTTGACCTTTTCTGTCTAAATAAAACATGAAATGAGTTCAAAATACTTTTACAGCAAGTGTAGGGAGAATCATTTTGCTTAAAAAACAGAAATAGTTGTGTATGTGCATTTACTCCCCATCTTTAGGGTCATGCATATTCACTTAACTGGGGATTGTGAGTTGAGAAACCTCATTTTTGCTTTCCTCTGAATTTCTGGTTCAGCACCTTATTTCATACATCATCACCAACAAAACCAAATAACTGAAAACAACTCCTAGCTCTGAGCTGAGTACTGCTTGGGAATATAAATGAAGATATATGAAGCAGGAACATTAAGGTTTAGTTTTCATTCAGGGGGCTGAAGTTCAAGTAAGTACTAAGAATAACAAGAATTTTTTTAAAATTCAAACACTGCATATGAAATCAGTCTGGGAATATATGTGTTTGTTAGTATTTTTCATATTTCAAGAAGGATTCATAACACCAGTCAAGGGGAATTCATGTAACTGAAGCTGACTAAGCCTTTTTAATCTAATGCAGATTCAGTACAAAAGACAAGCTTCATTTTAATTTAAATAAATTATAGTAAGAAACCTAATTATTCAGCAAACAGAGAATCCTACAAATAATAAAGGAGCCCTATGTGCATTAAGTTTTCAGTTTGATCATGATTATGAAATAATTATTTATGACTTATGAAATGATACTACCCTTCATATCTGACCAAATAGAACCCATGTAGGACATATGTTTTCTTTATTTCTAAGAAGACCTGGGACCAGGGGCAGACACAAATGTCGTGCAGGAGGGGAGAGATTTCACCTTACCCTTCATTTGCAATCATATGCTGCTTATTATGATGTTAATGTAATGTAATAATAGTTTTAATAATTTATTAACATTTTTAATGTATTATTATTATCATTATAATTTCACCAAGTGAGAGATTATATATCCCAGGTAATACATTGATAACCCTGAAATATATACTAAATGAGCCAAAGTCATCCTGAGTATATGAAGGAACTCTTTTGAAAGAAGCTAGGCTATAGTTAAGATTTTTATGCAGTATGTTATGCTGCATAGTGTATAAATTGATTTCTGTAGTGAGGAAGGACGTTCCTATGCGATGAAATTCATCAAACTATCCAAAATACATAGATGCCCAATTATTGGAGTTTTGTTGTTGTTTGTGCTAGTATATATGCTAAACAACACAGGACACACATTTTATTATACAGAGTGGTATTCCATTTAAAGGAATCATTAAATACCTCAGAAGCAAACATTATTAAGATTAAATTCTGGCTCATGATCTGTTTTCAAGCAAATAGGTTAAAATAAATGACCACACTATTTTCATCATGGGTTTCAAACTATCCTTGTTCAGTGAAGGCTGAATTCTCCACTGATGGTTCACTACATTTCTTATTTATATATTACACACAGTTGTAGCTGAACATATAACTTAAGTTTTCTACTTCAGTACACCATGGGATTGGATGCTTTTAGTGAAGAGATATACTTGAATGATCCAGCAAAAAAAGTCTATTTCAGACTCAGCAAACAATATTTTCCTCCCCCATATCCCATAATGACCATATATACTGTAGGTTAATTCTATATATCTGTTTTAAAAGAAAAAAAATTCTTAGAATCACAAATTTATTTTCTTTATAATTTTCCTTTTAGGACAGCAATATGTAATGAATAATGTTTTGTATGGAGTACAAATTAATCCTGCTTTGGGATCTCTTTTGAGATAGTGAGGGCATGCTAATTTTATGCTATACAAGCAGAAGACTTTGAGTAGGACTGTGAAATTCCTGAATTGAGGATAACAATTGTTTATACATTAGAAACAATATTGATGCACTTAAATGTATATCACCTTAATTTTAACAAGCTTTGAATTATTTTTAATTTTTCAGTATAATTATAATTATTTTAATGGCAGAATTAAATTAGTCATAGCATTAAAAGACTCATGGGTTTCTCCCTATATAAATCTGGCTATCAATATACCTATGCTTAGGTGAAAAAATTCAGTGTAAAGAGACATAAATGTTAAATATTGAAAAATGAAGAGCACTGTATATTGATAGGAAATCATGTACAATTTCACATTTATTATCAAACCAGGATAATTTGGCCATTTTCAGATCCTGATATTTCTAGAACTGAATAGATCAAATGGAAAATTTCTTATAATGCAAACATTATATTATTAAAATGTAATTATAAAAATGTAAACTAGCAACACTAAAATGAGTAATTAATTATTTTTCTTGTTGGCATTATCATGAGAGAGGAGGTGTAGAATAGGTAGTATATGGACCATTTTTAACTAAACTCTTAAATAATCTTAGTAATGAATGGACTTTCATATAAATCTTTAGAATTTGATATTACTGGAAGCTACTAGGTGACCCATGGTTTGAAAGGCAGCCCTAGAAATAGAAGGTCCTTGATTCAAAACTGGCCTCAGATATATCCTTGTGGTGTGATTCTGGGCAAATTTACTTAAACCCTATTCCCTAGCCCTTGTAATTCTTTTGCCTTGAAACCAATACAGAGTTTTGATTCTAAGATGGGATATGAGGGTTTAAAAAAAGAAAACAAATGGGGATTGTTAGAAATGGAAAGTGGTAAAATAAAGTTGAACAAAAGAATATTTCTTCTAAATCTGTGCTTTTCAGATTAAAAGGTTCAGAGCAGAAACAGGATGAGATTAGATAGTCTGAAGGATCTCAGTAAGGCTCTCTATTCTCTGAAGATAAACCCCCCCCCACTGCTTTAAGAACTGCTATTTATCATTGTAAGACAGATTCCATTTATCCCTATTCTTTCTATTGTTTTTAAAAGGAATAAGGTATTGTAGGTTGTCAATTTTTCTGATTTTAAGATAATAATTCTTTTGTTATTGTTATAGTCGATTATGCTTACAATTTTACTAATGTTAAATCATTCTTGCATGCTTATTGTAAATCTACCATGTTTATATTTTATGATAATTGTGATATATTGCTTGTCTCCTATTTGGTATTTTATTTAAAATTTTTCATTAATATTTATCAAATAAATTAGTCCATATTTCATTGTCTTTTTTTGGTCATTCTGACTTAGGTATGAAAAGACTTTTTAATAGAAATAAATTAGGAGGATTGTTTATGTTTTTTAAAATAACATTTTTACTATCAGAATTGATTATTCTTTAAATGCTTGGCAGAATTTGATAATAAAGTCATATGGTCCTTTTTTAATTAATAAGGGTCATTTAAGAATTGTTCACATTCTTTTACAAATATGATTATTCTATGTCCTTTTCTCTTCACATGGGCAATTTGTATTTTTTGTAAAAGTTCATCTATTTCATTTAATTACCACTTTTATTGGTGTATAATTGAGCAAAGTAGCTCTTAATTGCTTTAATTTAATCTTCATTGGTTGTTCATCCTCCTTTTTAATTTGGGATACTGATAATGTGATTTTCTTTTCATTTTTTAAACAAAAGCTTTTAATAAAAGATATAAAGGTTTATTAAAAAAATAAACCAGTATCTAGTTTTATTTGGGCAAATAGATGGTATAGTCGAGAGAACATCAAGAAAACTTGGAATCAAGAAGACCTGAGTTCAAGGTCAGGACTTGGGCAAGTCATTTAACACTGTTTGTCCAAGTTTCTGCAGCTTTAAAATGAGTTGGAATAGGGAATAGAAATAATCAATTCAGTAATAACTATGCTAAGAAAATCCCAGATGATGTCACAAAGAGTCAGCTATGACTGAAATGACAGTGAAATGCAATTAATAAAATATGTCTAGAGGCTTATTATTAGATTTATAAGCATTTATTAGTAAAGAGAGAGAAATAGATTTCAACCTTTCTGACTTTAGGTAAATGCTCAGATAAACAATGAAAAAGAGAGAAAGAGAGAGATTGAGAGAATAAACCAGACCAGGGACCCCGTTAGTTCAAGAGACCAGCCCAGAGAAAGAAGGCTCTCACCTTCTCATGCTGGCTTTTCAGAAAGACCATGCTCCTCTCAACCCTGCATCACAGGCCAATGTCTTTCCAAAGTTATGTGATGTTATGTCTGCTCCTGGACACTGGTAGTGAAGATGGAAGAAATGGGAAAGCTCTACTGGGATGCAGGATCAGACAAATGACTGATTCCTAAGTTGATGTGCTGGTATAAGTCTTCCAAGATTTTACTGGGTTAGAGGTCTCCTGGATAATTTTATTTCACACAAAAACAACACCTTTATTTATTAGTTTCTTTTTTTAGATTTCTAAAGTCAAATTTTAAATAATTTACTTTTACCATTCTTTTTTTAGTGCTGGGTACCAAATTCTCTACTTCCCTCTAATTCTTCCTCTTTCTATTGAGAAAGCAAGGAACATCATACTCATACATGTAAATCATGAGACACATGTATCTTTATTAGCCTTGTTTTAGCAAAGAGGAAGGAAAAGGAAATGAAAGAAATGCAGTCAAAATCCATCAGTCCATCAGTTCTCTCTCTGGATGTTCTCTTCATGAGACCTTAGAAATTGTCATAAATTGTTGAATTGTCATAAATCATTGAATTTTTCAGAAGACTTAGGTCTTTCAGTTATCAGTACAATATTGTTTCTGTATACAATATTTTTCTGATTCTACTCACTTCACTTTGCACATATATGTTCTCAGATTGTTAGCCTATTACCAATATTTTCTGAACACATCACAATCATAGACAATAATTTATTTTTCTGTCCTCAACGGATGGACATCTCCATAGCTTCCAATGATATCTCAAATGTTTTAATTAGCATTTATCTAATTATTAATGATTTAGAACATTCCATATAATTATTGATATCCTTGATATTTTTCTTTGAAAATTGTCTCTTCATATTGGAGAATTTTTTATTTTTTATAAATTTTGCTTAGTTTCACATGTATTTAAGAAATGAGACCTGTATCAGACCTACTAGAGATAATTATCTACATTACTATCTATCTATTTATCTATCTCTTTCTTTCATTCTTTCTTTCTTTCCTTCTTTTTTTCTTTCTTTCTTTCTTTCTTTCCTTCTTTCTTTCTTTCTTTCCTTCTTTCTTTCTTTCTTTCTTTCTTTCTTTCTTTCTTTCTTTCTTTCTTTCTTTCTTTCTTTCTTTCTTTCTTTCTTTCTTTCTTTCTTTCCTAACAAATTGGTGATAATCTCAGACATAAGAAACTAACATTATTATTTCATTTGATCTTCCAAACAACTCTTGGAGGTAGGTGCTATTATTATTTCTATTTTACATATGAGTAAAACGACACAGATGGAGGTTAAATGACTTATCTAATGTTACACTTAAAAATTACTGAAACTGGATTTAACTCAGTTCTTCCTGATTCCAAGTCCTGTGCTCTATCCACTCTGTCACCTAGCTAAGACTTGAAGAAAACAAGAGAATCTAGCAGGTAGAGACAAAATGGGAGAACTTTCCACATGTGACTGAAATTCAATGCATATACTCAGAATTAGAAGATGGATCATTTTATGAAAACAGCAAGGATACCAGTTTCTATGGATCATAGATTGCACAAATATGAGAGGGTATAAAAATAACTGAAAATTTTTTGAATGGGCCAGATGATGAAAGATTTTAAAAGACAACATGGGATTTTACATTTGGTGTAGAATACGATAGAGAATTAAGGGAATAGGAAGTGACAGGGTCAGTTCTATATTTTAGAATGATCAATTTGACATAGATGGAGGATGGATTGAAGAGGATGAGAAAAGATTTGAGGCAAGGAGATTAAAAATAATATTATAATACTAGAGTCATGAGACATTGATAGCCAAAATTGGAGGAATTTTGATATCAAAGCAGAGAAGGGGAAAATATGTAATAAATGCTATGAAGGAAGAGTTAGTGGATTTTTATAATAATATACTAAAACATTGTCAAAAAGTAGGTTAAGTACTTCTGAAATGTTTTGATATTTTAATGTTCATTTATTACAGGAACATGAAGCAAAACTAATAATCATATAGATCAAGGTGGTCATCACAACAATTTGAAGTAGAAATCCCTTGAAATTCTATGTTCTCTATCTATTTCTCTAACTTGTAGGATCGTATGGAGCACATTGATTAGCATAGTAGTTTTACTACAACATAAACATTTTGTGTTTTTTTTCAGACTTTTAGAGTAGAAATGCCTAAATAGACCATGCTCTGTTTAACTTGAATGCCATTCTCCTACTACTTCTTAATAGAATGGATCATTAATTGGATTTTGATGGGGGTATTATTATTGTTATTGCTGTTGTATAATTTCTTTGATGTAGATATCTGTGGAGGAATAGTTGTTGAAAAATTAGATCCTTTATCTTTATTTCACACTCCATTAGAATTATTGGGATTGCAAAGAAAAACAGGGGGAATGGATTGTATAATAAATCACTCTCTCCAACTAATAAAATGGATTTATTGTTAAACTAAGATGTTGATTCACGTATTTTTCATTCTCATTCCAACAAACCAATGTATCTATCAGTGAGGACTTTGGAATACTCCCATGATCATTTAAGAGAATATTCTCTACCAGGTAGTCAATGGACTTCATGGCCTCTGAGCCTTTCTTCCAACAGTGAGAATTTGTTATTCTTTATAGTTATTTTCAGTTGGACTGCCCTTGTGAATAAAGAAAAATTAACCTTGTAAATTTATATTAAATTTATATTAAAATCTAGTGCTTCTATAAGTAAGCATCATACTAAAAAAGGAAATGCAACATAAAAAATCTGTTAAGTGATTTCTAGGATGAGATTAAATGATATTTTCTCAGTCTGAGGATCAAATATGACTTAATGAGCACAGTCTTTGACAAAGCTATGTAATCTAAAGGGCATAGATAAATATGAATATTGAAGATTTGTACTATTGTGTAAATGGAATTAGCTCACCCCCCCATCCATAGTTAAAACTCTAGCCACCAGAGATAATGTCATCCCCACCTCCCTTAGTGGGGAGGGGAGATGAGTTATTCATATGTGACAATAAATAACAAATCAAGAACAAGGGACTGCCCAAAGGTCAGTCCAAAACAGAGTTGAGGCTGCCATTTGTCCACTTGAATTAGAGGTGGTCCTCCAGGAAGTGATAAAAGATGCTATCCTTCAAGTATGATGGTAACTTCCTGTTGAGGCAGTTCCTGCTTTGAACTTGGTGCTGAAGGATCTCCACTGAGATCTCAGGTGGCTTCCTCTCTGAATTGTCATATGGGTAAGTTAGGCTGATTTCCTTTCGCCTACCTTGGTGTTTCTAGAGTCTCTAACTCAAGGAGGCTTCTTGGCCTCTCTAATTGCTAAGGTTTTGTGGCTAGTAGCCTAGTTTAATTAATCTTTTAACTCTCACCCGGTCTGGACCTCTGCTGGTCTGAACAAGAGTTTTTCACTCTCTCTTTCCCTACTTTCAACTTTCCTAATTGTAAATAAACTTCCATAAAAGCCGTCCTGACTTGGGACTATTTTTTACTTATGGAATCAATCTAAATCTGATTGATTCCTGGCAACCACACCTTAAATATATATATATATATATATATATTATATGCATATATACATTGTTTACAAATGTATTTTATAGTAAAAATATTGATTTTAATTTAACCATAAACTTAGTTCTATAATCTCTTCAAAATCATTGACCATGACATTATTTCATGATTGATAAAATACAATTAATTATCCTTAGAAAAATATACACAAAACAAATACTTCAGTTATTTAATTATATCTCCTAATTGAGAGTTGTGTTATTTGACAGAAGCTTTGTACTTCTGCATGATTATATTTTTTTTACAACCCTGATTAATAGTAGTGTTAATTTGGCAGAACTATTGTACACAAAAACACATCTATAGACAAATATAGACATTATTAATTTAAATAAAATATAATGTTGCAATATAGACCATGTTCCTAAAGTATTACTCAAAAGTGAGGAAATAATATTCATATTCTATAAAGTAGTATTGATTTAAGATTAGACTGGGAATTTATAAAAACCAGTTTTTCAGATAAAAAAATCACCCATATTCAGATCAATGTATGTATTTATTTTTCCCTATTCTCCTACTCTTCCACTTTCTGGTTAGGCTTTCAATGGTGCCAACATATTTCCCTTTTCCTTAGCTTTATTATATGTTAATGGCATATTGCCAAAACCTATACTACACAATAACTAATTTTTAAGGTATGACTTATTTATTATTATAATCTTGGGTCAACAGAAATAGAGGAAATCTCTCCTAAACCTAAGTATTTTTAAAAGCTGTTTTTTAAAGTGATGTAAAACAATGGTGCCAACTTGAGGTAGGTTACGAGGTATTCTGAATAGGATGGAGGCACTAAGTGCTGTCAGCTAGAGTGAGTTTGATATATAGGTCTAGCTTTTCAGTGATAATGTAATACATCTTAAGCCATAATGGCCATCAGGAATACCTGCCAAGGAACTCTTAATGGTTGACTTGTTCCTTTGTTCCTCAGCTTTTCCTTATTTATTGGTTTGGAACTCTCTGTGGAAGCCTGTCTTCAATAAATGTCTTTGGATTTTTTAACCATGTAACAGGGATTCAATGAATATGGGTTTGCAGGTGGAATTAAAAAAAAAAGATAATCACAGATTTCAGCTTCTTCTACTCAATCTTTCACATGTGTCCTTTTGTTTCTGTCAGTCACCAACATCTGGAAAGTTTCACACCTAAACAGCTGCTATATAATCATGAAAACAACTAAATTTTTTTTATCCATTGTTATGTAGGAGGAAACATAGACGGATGCAGTGGTAGGACTATTGAGAGTATGAGAGCTATAGTCTTTTCTCAGCTGGCTTACTCTGCTCTGTCCACATTTCCTTGGTTAGATTTGTCCATTTGTATTTGTCCCTGTAGTAATGTACGAATAACTGAAAATTGTATTTTTCTGACTATGCAGACCAATGGCAAGCTAACATCAGCAACAGCATGACTATGGGTGTAGAGTTAAGTATTACAGCAGTAAATCTGAATCAGATAAAAATCAAACCTTGCATATTTTCTACATAGAGGGAAGGCAATTAGGCTCATTGTCAGGTAACCAGGATTCTTAACTGACTTATCATGTATATATATATATATATTTTTTTTTAATTTTTAAACCCTTAACTTCTATGTATTAGTTCCTTGGTGGAAGAGTGGTAAGGGTAGGCAATGGGGGTCAAGTGACTTGCCCAGGGTCACACAGCTGGGAAGTATCTGAGGCCAGATTTGAACCTAGGACCTCCTGTCTCTAGGCCTGGCTCTCAATCCACTGAGCTACCCAGCTGCCCCCTGTATATTTGTTTTAAAGCAAATACTAATTTGATAAGGGATTATAATTGATGTATTCTGATATAGAATGAACATAAACTTTCCTCTGAAAACACATATACAGACATATGCACAAGTAACCATATATGTGGTATTGATAGCCATGGGTAAGAAGTGTCTAAGACCATATTTGAACCATGACCTCCCACCTCTCGTCCTGACTCTCAATCCACTAAACCACTCAGTTGATACCAATAATCCCCACTTTAAAGATTTGTATGAATGGCCATTCATCCCCAAGAACGTTGTATAACAACTTAGTTAAACTTGTCCCACATACTAGCGACCCTATACCTTCTCACTCACAACAAACTCATCAAGGAAAAAATAATATAATGCAGTGATTACCTATTTTAGTGTTGATAATCTATGTTATAACATAGTTGCATTTTACAAATGTCACATTTTCGCAGTATAAGAAAATTTACATTTGGTCCCTTCCATCTCAGAAATGTCAGGTTCAGAAAATGACCATATTATTTTGGTTTTTAAATAATGTGAAGTATGTGAATACATATCTTTATATTTATAACATCTTTGGATGCTTATATACCTATGTAGGCAAAATTTACACAAAATATATGGCTACATAATTATATAACTATATCTTTATTGAAAATATTTTGAATATATTTTAGGCATATACAATCAAGCTCTTCAGATATATAAATCATATTAAATTTTGAATATTCCAGATTATATCTCTCAATATCTATATTTCTATATTATGGTGACTAAGAAAATTCAGAGGAAATTCTATATTTAGATATTATCAGAAAATATCAAAGAAAATCTCTATTTATATCTTTAGGTCTAATATATCTATTATCTATCTTTAACCATTTCTAGATATTTAGATATTCAAGCTTTTCTATATTTTATCACATCTTAACTTTCTTCAGGCTTTTCAACAATTTTCCAAAGGGTTTTCAGAATTGAAACAATGCTTATAAGTATAAAATAAAATATGATTGAAAAAGGAAAATACGGTAACATGTTATAGTGGATAAAATCACAGGCTTGGACTTCAGAAGACCCATGTTCATACAGGCCTCAGATATTTAGTTAGTGGTGTGAATGTGAATGAATCTCAGCCTTTTTTTTAATGTTTATCATTTAATTTGTAAAATGGGGATGATACTATCAGAAAGGCTGGAATGTAAGCATGGTATATTGGGTGGAATACTACACTGGAAAAAAATAAAGTTTCTGTTCTTCTCTCTGAAACATACTAGATTTGTGCATCTGGATCAATTCCTTCTATTCCTCCTATACTTTCTTTACAACAAGGGTTAACAAACTAAACAAAATACTTCCTGCCAACTGTTTTTGTTCTGCGTGTGAACTAAGAAAATTAGTCATATTTGGCCTACTTTTACAATGTTTCAGAAACTTCTCCTGTAAATTCACTCTCCTCCTGGACCTTTCACATAGGAAGTCCTAAGCCTCTGGTACACACCTCTCTGATTGGCTGGTTCCTTCCAGAATTGCCATTTAAGGAGACCAGGCCATCCACTTTTCAATTGTCAATACCATCAATTACTTTATCATTTTCTCCTCTCCTCTCCTACCTTTTAGTGCTCTTTTGTGTTACATTCCCTCATTAGAATGTAAGCTCCCTAATGTTAGGAACCATTTTTCTTTCTGTTTGTATTTGTGTTTCCAGTGCTTAGTATAGTACCTTGCACAGAGTAAATACTTAATGATCATGAAAATTGACTTAAACTTTGAGTGTTCTAGGAAGTTCTCCAAGATTAAAAGTTGCAGAGAACATACCTAATTTTTATGAGTATGGGAAGTTTACTCCTTGAGAACTTTCATATTTAAATGATATCTCAAGTCTTTTCCTTATCTATTTCACTTATTCACTATTTCCTTATCTATTTCAGGGTAGTTGTGAGGCTCAAATGCAATAAAATATGAAAAAAAGACGTTACAAATTTAAGTTCTTTATGAGGTATATTATTACTTTTATTATGAATTATTTATATATTTGAGGGAAGATAGCAATATGCAATTCAAAATTCCCCCTTCAGTTTTGTTTGTTGCTCATTAATTATTTATTTTGTTTTAAAATATATCTTTTGTGAAATTCTTAATCAAACTATTGGGGCATAGGAGGTATTGAGGAATGACTAGCACTACTGGCATTAGAGTTTCTCTAACCCTTTCCAGGGTTTCTCATCCACTTTGGTGTCTACCTCTCACCCAACTCTCACTTGTAAATCTAAGAAGCTGTAGAATAAACAGCTGTCACTCCCCAGTGAGACAGTTGTATTAGGCAGACTAAACCAGGTTCAGGATAACAAATAGACTTCAACTAATTTGCTGAGTTAGGGAGGAATTTCTACAAGGGCTGTATCTTTACTAAGTTATCCTCACTCAAAAGTTCAGAGCCATGACAAAAGTCAAGATGACTGGTGATGGCTGGGGAATGCAATGACCAAGCTCTAAGCACTCTGCTGCACCTGCCTCAGCTGCCTTCATGGCCATTGGAATGAATTGTTATTTATTCATTCCATGAGGAAACTCTTCACACCCCTGTGCATTCCCTAGCCATCATCAGTCATCTTGACTTTTGTCATGGCACTGAACTTTTGTGACTCTTGAACAGTGAAGAGTGAGGACAACTTAGGCATAAGTAAAGATACAGCCCTTGTGATGTCATTTGTCCTCTTTTAATAAAAAGAATGATTGACAACATTAAAACTAATTCAACAAAAATATATTTCATTTGCAAGGAAGTAGTGTCACTTAATTATTAGATCTTTTGGTTCTGATATTTCATTTGGCTTCATCCTCAGCAATTGCTCTTCAAAGCCCCAAAATGATCATACTATGAGTTTCATTCTCTTAGAGAAAAGTTCCTTTCTCAAATCAGTTCTACCAGAGCCCAGAAACTTTAAGTGATTTTGTATTTAAATAATTCTTTCAGTTCATCTAACATTTCCTCTTATACAATTTGTTTGGTTTTTGAAAGGCTTTTGTGCTGTTTTAATGTGATCATAGAAATCATTACTATATATTTAATTTCTATTGACTTTTTTCTGTACTTTGCCAACTATTTGGGAATATGGCCTTGAGTGTATTTGTGTGTTTAATCAAGAGACTCTATTTGTTTTCTTGCCCATGACATGTAAACATTTCAGAAGCTATTGTAGGCAAAGCCTTAATGGCTTCTTGTAATATGACAGAATTTTGTAGTTTTAATGAGTTCCTTTGAATAGAGTCATGGATTTAATTCTTTCTGGTACCTGTTTTTCTTCTTTCTTTTGTTCAGAGAAGCATTAACTCCTTCTGAGCCAATGAGCTTTTAAATTTGAGTTGATTATAGTATGAATGAATTAACATTTTTCCCCTCAGGTTTCCAATTTCCCAAAGAATAACTAGGTAGAAATTAAAAGGTCATCAAACAGTTGCTAATTGTTGACTATAAACCAAGTGTTGTGAAAAGTACTAGGATTTTAAAAGCCTGAAATAATCCTTACTATCTAGAAGCATAAGTGTTAATAAAGAAGACAATATGTGAATAATATACAGTATGACTTAAAAGTTTTAGGGAATTTTGTGCTTTAACTTCAGATGTATAAATGTCACATACTTAGAAAATGTAGCATTTTAAATATTAGTTGTGTCTCTTTTAAAAATATTCTTTCACGGGGGCAGCTGGGTAGCTCAGTGGATTGAGAGCCAGGCCTAGAGATAGGAGGTCCTAGGTTCAAATCCAGCCTCAGACACTTCCCAGCTGTGTGACCCTGGGCAGATCACTTGACCCCCATTGCCTACCCTTACCACTCTTCCACCTATAAGTCAATACACAGAAGTTAAGGGTTTAAAATTTAAAAAAAATATTCTTTCACCACTTAAAATATTCATAATTAATTAATTAATTAATTATCAAGAAATAAAAAATAAAAAATTCTTCTATTTCTCATTAAACTTCAACAGAGCCACCACCTTTTTCAATTCCCAATTTTCTTTTCTTGAATTTTCAATTTTTTCCAGATTACATTTATATATACATATATATATATATCAGTAATCATTTTATGACATTATATGATCAACATTTCAACATTCTCCTCCTTTTTGCACCATCCCTTTACCCAAAATGGTATTACGAATAAAAAAGGGTCTGGCCAGACTTATAAGCATTTATTAGTAAAAAGAAAACATGAGACTTGAGAGAGAGAAAAAGGATATATTTTTTTTTCCTTAAGGAAAGAATAGCCTGAATAGAATCAATTCTTCATTGGCTGGCTAAGGCCTTATACTCACCACAACAACAGCATGACTGCCTTATATCAATCACAGAAGTGATCACATTTTAAAATCCCCTTAGCTCTTCTCTCCATGGCACCTTTGCCTGTTGATGCAATGGGACACCAGGTCATTAGAGCACCACTCTGTAACATCCACCAGATTCTTTAGAATGGAGATATTTTTCTTCACAGAATGGTAGGTATTATGATATAGGTTGTTCATATAATTATCTCATAATACATATTTCTTATTCATCATGTTGTGAAAGAAGAATCATTTGCTTATATTAGAGAATATTTAAGTGAGGAAATAAAATGAAGAATGGTATGTTTCAACCTGCTTTCAGACTGTCATTTCATTCTATGTCAGTGAATAAATGGATAAACTTTTTCATCATGGATCTCTTGTAATTGTACTAGATCCTTGTATTGTCCATAATAATTAAGTCATTCACAGCTGATCATCATAGATTTTTGCTGTTATTGTGTATACTATTCTCCTGGTTCTGCTCACTTAACTTTGAATCACTTAACATAAGTTTTTCCAGGTTTTGGTGATAATATTATTCATCATTTCTTATGGCATAATAGTATTCCATTACAATCACAAACCACAACCATATACCATTCTCCAATTGATGGATATCCCTTCAGTTTCCAGGTCTTTATCACAACAAAAAAGAGCTGCTATAAATATTTTTGTATAAGTATTTCATTCCCATTTTTTATATCTATTTAGGAAATAGATCTGCTAGAATGGATCGAAAGATATAAACATTTTTATGGCTCCTTTGGCATGATTCCAAATTGCTGTGTAGAATGGTTAGATAGTTCTCTACCAAAAGTGTATGAGAGTTCCAATTCCTTCACATTCTCTCCAACATTCGTCATTTTCCCTTTTTCACATATTAGCCCATCTTATAGGTGCTATGGTTGATTTTCAAACTTTGTAAACAGTTTCATCCCAATGGTTAGGGACTAAATGAACTAATTTTGTTCTCTTAGCTTTAAGTTCATCTGAAAAACAAAGTTTTGATGCATATATGATAGTTTCAATAAGACACTACTCAAAAAGAAAAAGTTTACTAGTTATGGATCTGGTGCCTTGGACAACAAAATGAAAGGTCATTCTCTAGCAATGCATCAACCTAAGAATGTGTCATGCAGAAAACTTCACAAACACAAGGTGTATAATAGCAAAGCATTATGTTTTTATAAATTAAAATGTAAAAATGAAAAATTTAAAAATAAAATGAGCATAGAAAAACAAATGCATATTTAATTAATTTTTGTAATTTGTAGCACATATGCATTTTGGTAATATGTGCATGTGTGTATGAACCCAGGCTTCCAAATAAGCCTTGAAGAATACCTACGGTTTCTTTTCCCTCATGTGTGTATAGCCCATATCATCTTTTCAGCCATATCTATGTGTCTCCCAGGATCTTCTGATTTTAACTTTACTTCTTATTGAAGTATGCTCTATTGATTCAGTTAAACTTCTGTCTATCCAGAGTTATATCTCCTTCTACATATTGATAGTATATCAGATGTATATGACTTGGGTAGAATTACAGTGTTGTGTATATATATGTCTCCCGCGAGTGCTGTGTGGAGTCTCCAATGGCCTGGGAAATCTCAGGGCTAGTGGATGGACCAGTCTGGAGAGAGGGCCTTGCTGGCACTGGACTTGGGGAGTTAAACACAGGCCCTGGAGAGGTGACTGGAGGAGAAAACCAGAGAAACACAGCAAAAATGCCCCAAAGATGGTGGCTTAGAGAGAGCCAAACCCCAGACCTCAGACAGCTTGGCTTCCTCATACCAAGACAGAGAACTAGGGGCTTCAAGAGGAAAGAAAACCAGATCAAACACAGCGGATAGTGCAGGGGGACCCCACTGCTGGAGAGCTCAGTTCAGTGAAAATGCTCCTTCTTGTCCCCCCACAGGTTTATTTATTTTGTGTGTGTGTGTGTGTGTTTGTCATTAAATACATCTGCTCAAACTAGCAGAACAAGGAAGGAAAAAAATATGAGTAATCAACAGAAAAAGAGAAAAAAATGACAATTGATGGCTTCTTTCAAGGAAGCTCTCTTTTGTAAAGAGAGCAAATAAAATAGAAATAGAAGAACTTCAGGACCTCAAAAAACAATCAAGAGAGGCTAGAGAGGCTGAAGACAATTTGAAAAAAGGAAATACATGAGCTAAAACAGGAAAATAAAGTCTTAAAAGACAGAATTGGCCAGCTTGAAAATGAAGCAAAGAAGGCAAAAGATGAACTACAAAAAAATTCAGACCAGAAGGAGAAGGATGACCCGAAACCAGGGATGAAATTCAGTCTTTAAAAAACAGAACTCAACAACTAGAAGCAAATGCACAAGAATATATTAACCAAAATTAAACAAAATTAAAAATTTGAGAATATGAAACACCTCATTGATTCAACCAAAGATCTGGAGAACAGAGCTGGAAGAGACAACTTAAGAATTATTGGTTTACCAGAACATCATGATAAAAGAGAAAGTTTAGGTAGCATCTTAAAAGAAATTATCAGAGAAAAATTGCCCTGTAGTTCTCGAACAAGAGGAAAAGTGGAAATTGAAAGAATCCACAGATCACCTCCTACATTTAATCCACAACTGACAACTTCCAGGAATATTATAGCCAAATTCAAAAACTACCAGACCAAGGAAAAATATTACAAGCTGCTAAAAAGAAGTCATTAAGATATCAGGGAACTATAGTTAGGATAACACACGATCTGGCTGCATCTACATTGAAGGACCAGAAGGTATGGAACACAATATTCCAGAAAGCAGGAGAACTGGATCTATAACCAAGAATCAACTATCCAGCAAAACTAACTATATTATTATAGGGGAAAGTATGGTCATTCAATAAAATCAAGGACTTCCAAACATTCATCAAGAAAAAACTGGACTTAAACAGAGTTTGCTGCCCAAACTCAGAAGTCAAGAGAATCAACATAAGGTAATTAAGAGAATGGGGGGAGGAGAAAAAATGCTCTTCTTTAAGGGACACAACAAGTTCAATCAATTTGTATTACAAGAAGAAAACAAGATATTGGCAAATATTTAAAAAATTGTTATTACCAACAGGGTAACTAGAAGAAATCTACATAGAGGGAATAGGGACAAACTGTATAGGATGAAATGTCAAGCGATATATGTGTGTGTGTGTGTGTGTGTGTGTGTGTGTATATATATATATATATATATATATATATATATATATAGTATGTATAAATATATACAAAACTAGGGGGGGAAAGAAGGTAATAATAAGAAAAATGGGAAAAAACAAAAATTAATAAATTTATATTCCATAAAGAAACATGTAGGACCAACAAGGAAAAATAACAATACACTGTAAGGGTAAAGAGGTTAGAGAGAGGAAATATTCAATACTTAAGTGCATTGAAATCAAGTTAAAGAGGGAAGAACAATCAGATCCATTGGGGCAGAAAATTGATTCTAGCCCTATAGAGAACTAGAAGGGTAACAAACAGGCTCGTGGGGAGGGAAGCAATACTAGGCAGGGAGAGGGCTTGTGGGGGGAGCACAGCGTAGCTTTAAAGAATAATAAGAGGGGAATAAGAAGGGAAGGGGGAGAAAGGGAAGTACTGCAAGGGTGGGGATTATAGGAACTGATTGAAAACAAAACACTGGTATAGAAGGAAAGAGTGGAAGAAAAAAGGACAGGCCTAGGAAAGAGAATCAAAATGTCTGGGAAAACACAATTGATAATTATAACTCCGTATGTGAATGAGATGAACTCGACCATAAAAAGGAAGCAAATAGCAGAGTGGATTAGAATCCAAAATCCTACCATATGTTGTCTATAAGAAAC
This sequence comes from Gracilinanus agilis, assembly GCF_016433145.1. Classification (NCBI taxonomy): domain Eukaryota; kingdom Metazoa; phylum Chordata; class Mammalia; order Didelphimorphia; family Didelphidae; genus Gracilinanus; species Gracilinanus agilis. The sequence continues at coordinate 444,475,250 of NC_058130.1, read as the reverse complement.
GCACATGAGACAGACAGACATACATAGAGGGAAAATGAAAGGATGGAGCAAAATATATTGGGCTTCAAATAGAAAAAGAAGGCAGGGGTTGCTATTATGATCTCTGACAGAGCCAAAGTAAAAATAGATAAGTTTAAAAGAGATAGGGAAGGTAACCACATCTTAATAAAAGGCAGAATAATGATTGAAGAAATATGAGTACTCAATATGTATGCACCAAACAGTATAACTTCCAAATTTCTAAAGGAGAAGCTAGTGGAGCTCAAGGATGAAATAGATAGCAAAACCATACTAGTGGGGGACTTCGACTTTCCCCTATCAGATCTAGATAAATTAAACCAAAAAATAAATAAAAAAGAGATGAGAGGTGAATGAAACCCTAGAAAAATTAGAGTTAAGGGATATATGGAGAAAAATAAATAGGGACAAAAAGGAATACACTTTCTTTTCAGCAGCACATGGAACATTCACGAAGATCGACCATGTAATAGGGCATTGAAACATGGCAAACAAATGCAAAAAAGCAGTAATAATAAATATAACCTTCTCAGATCATAATGCAATAAAAATAGTTATTAGTAAGAATACATGGAGAGGCAAACCAAAAACTAATTGGAAATTAAACAATATGATTCTCCAAAATAATTTAGTGAAAAAACAAATCAAAGAAACAATTAATAATTTAATTGAAGACAATAATAATGATGAGACATTTTACCCAAACCTATCTGATTCAGCCAAAGCAGTTCTAAGGGGAAAATTTATATCACTGAGTGCATATATTAACAAATTAGGGAAGGCAGAGGTTAATGGATTGGGCATGCAACTTAAAAAACTAGAAAATGGACAAATTAAAAATCCTCAGATGAAAACTAAATTAGAAAAACTAAAAATCAAGGGAGAAATTAATAAAATAGAAAGTAAAAGAACTATTGAAATAAATAAGACTAGAAGCTGGTATTTTAAAAAAAACAGATAAAATAAACAAAGTACTGGTTAATCTAATTAAAAAAAGGAAAGAAAAAAACCAAATTAATAGTATCAAAGATGAAAAGAAGAAATTAAGGCAATGATTAAAAACTATTTTGCTCAATTATATGGCAATAAATTTAGCAATCTTGGTGATATGGATGAATATCAACAAAAATATAAATTGCCTAGGTTAACAGCAGGAGAAATAGAATACTTAATATAAGTTTAATATAAATATGTATATTTGCCATAATATTAATGCATACCCAAAAAGCCTTAGACTATGGTAACCTGCTAATTATTGGTAAATATTACGGGACTGTGATTAATGTCTCTCTGTCTGATTCCAGGAGAAGGGAGTAAAAGAGCCATAAGGACATGGAGACCAACTGAGAATCTGAAAAGTGCCAAAGAACAAAAGGTTATGCAGACCATGGATTGAGGAAGTTCTGTACCAATACTAAAGGGTTGAAACTAGTGTTTGAGGTTCGGGGTTGCAGTTTTTCTAACATGTAAGAGACCAAACTTCCCCAGAGCTTCAATTCCTAGGAAGCACCTAAGATTGGCTATCATTATGGCTCATCCCTGAGAAGGTGTAGGCAAATCAGACCAGGGAAAAACATTTCCTTTGCACACAAATTTGGTTCTGTGATTTCTCATATATAGAATAGCAATTTTCTTTAGTCCTAGCTCCTGAATGGGTAATTGTAAACTGCTTAAATCACTTTAATTGGGCCTTGATTCAAGGACCTGTTATAAGTTTATTTTTCCTTACATTTTTTGCACATAAGACTTTGACATTTTACATTTCAATCACAAGTCAATGTTTTTCTCTTTTATTTGGATTTTATTTTTATTTTATATTTTTTATTTCTTTTTCCAATTGATTTCATACAACCCTGTGACTCAGCCATGCATCCTTAGCTGACCTGGGGTACCCTCTTCAGAGGAGAATGTATTATTGATTCTTCTCAGGGTAGGGGTGTAAGTTTTATTATCATAATGTCTGTATAATAATCTATAATGTAAAATTTTAACTCTTTTGGGAGTAATTTCAGGGGGGAATGTATAATTCTTCTCAGAAGGGTATGTATGTTTTATAATCTATAATGTAAAGTTCAAATTCTTTGAGAGTAATTATAGGATAAGAAATTTGCCATTTCCCCAGAATCCAGACAACAAACCTGTTTGGAGAAGGCACCATGAAGATGCCTGAAGAACCTTCCCTGGATTATGAAGGTCCAAATGAAGTTTGGGGTGCAGTTGATTGAACTATGGGGAGTTGAATGCATTTGTTTTAAATGTACACTTTTATGCCAGAAAGGGGACTTCCCATTAAATGGCCTTTTGTCAGTGCACCAAACATTGGTTCTGTTCTTTCTCCCTTTTATTTCCCGTTTATCTCTGAATTATTGTAAACTTTAATTTGATTATGTTTTCATGATCCATTGGAAAGACTGGTCTCCCATAGGATCACAGTGGGGAATGTGTTATTGGAATTTGGAGTTCTTTGGGGTTCATTGAGTCTTAATATTAAGGTACATGATATAAACTTCCTGTGGATGCTTAGGAGAATTGAGAACTACATTTCCCATGAGTCAACAGGATTCCTTCTTACGTGGTGATGTCAGCCAATGTAAAGTGAAGCTTAAATAGGGAGAACTTGATTGTGATGCTCTCTTCCCTACAAAGAAGCCAGGTGGGCAGAAGGTAATGGCAAGCAATTTGAATTAGATCTTAGCAGGTGCGTGGTCTTCTTAATTACCAATATGCCTTTAAATAAACTATTAATACTTTTAAATATTTCCATCTATATCAATATTATTCGTAACAGTATAAGAAGTGTTGGATCTCTACTTTCCTAATGTTCCTTTGCCCTGCTTTTTCCTGTTAGAGAGTAGTAAAGAGAGAAAATAAAATTCTGGATAGCTTCATGAAGTTAAATATGTGTCTTATGGGGAAAACCAGGGGAGTTAACTTAAATATCATATGTGGGTTCAGAAGGATGAGTGGGAGAGAGGAATGGACAGTAGTGGGACCAAATAAGTTAGAGAAACTGGGATTAGTGTTAAGGGAAATGACTGTTGACAGAAGTGACAGTTAGGTCTGTCACCCTGCCCCATCTAGACAAGGGGTCTGTGCAAACCAGTTAGCAGATGACAAGAGAGTTTGTAACAAATTTAGTTAAGGGAACTATGGTCTAAAAGATGTGACTAGGGGTTTCTCTACTTCCAGACTATGGGCAAACCACAGGGTCAGGGGAGGGACTTATCTACACTGAATTAAACCTAAAGCAGAACAGGGCCCAAAGAATAGCAGGACTGAAGTGGGTATCCTCACAGCAGAGTCCTGTCTCACTCCAGCGATGTTGCAACTCTTCCAGGACCACTATCTGTACTTCTTCAGGTGGGTAGATTTGAGAGCTAACCCAGGCCAAGTTAACCTGCAACTCAGATTGGGATTAATAGTTTCTACCAAAAATCTCCCAGAAGTAGATGACAGTCTTCCTTCTGGATATCAAGAAATCTGATTGCAAATTCTACTTCCTCTGAGGTCTTCCAAGGTCACCATGGAGTCCAACCACCATGGAGTCCATCTCAGAGAGAGAGGCCACACTTCCTGCTTCCCCATTCCATTTAGAATTCTCCAGCCCTGTCTGCTAGGTCTCCTAAATAATAATTTAGTAAACTTCCTCACAAAAGTGTGTTCTTACAAATTGTGTAAAGCAGAAATTGAGGAGACCTTGAAAATTTCAAAATACACTCTCTTTAGCCATTATTCAAGGAACCAGGAAGCCATTTCAAATGCAATGCATTATTGAGAAAGAGAGAGGGAGAGGGAAAGAGACAGACAGACAGACAGACAGACAGAAAAAGGTGGTCAGAAATAAAAAAGCTAAAAATCCCAAAAAGCCTCAGCTTACACAAAATCACCTTATTTATAGAAAAATACAACCTTCTGGTTAAATGACATCATTCTGACATATTCACCCTGGTTAGGTTCCAGCCTTCCAGAAGAAGGTATCCTCCAAATTACCCTTTTTAGCAAATGGACAAGGGTCCAAGTCATGTTCTAATCTACATACCAACCCTGAACAGTTTATGATACATTTTGGATGCAGGGCTGATTGGGAGATGGCTACCTCTGAAAAGACACTATTGTGTTTTTCAGAGCTTCTAACCCACCTGGTCTCTCAGACAGGCACCCCTTTGAATGCAAATTGCACAGGCTGGGTTAGCAAGAGGTGAAGGAAGTAAGAATGCAAATTAAAGCAGCCCAGGGTTGCTTCTGAAGGGAACTGGGAAAGGGAGCTGTGGAAGAGGGAAGAGGCTTAGCCTTTAGTTCATAAAACTTATTCCTAAATCACTAGACTACAGTTTTGAATATTTTTGAAGTATAAACTCAAAAGACACATCCCAAAATACCAAAAATACTTTGTATACATTAAGACACTGCTTGCTTCTGATAATAAAGACCTAAGTTGTTTCTGTCTGACTCAGGTCACAGGTAATTAAGAGGCCATTGTAATCTGAATGGATGAGGCAATTTTGTCTAGAAAGGGATTTTGTCTCAGAGAGACCACTTTTATTAACTATTTCTGGAGTCCTAGGTATATTCACTTTGAAGATATTACTATTGTGAATATATTTGAGAATAAGACTAATTTCTCACTCCACACAATAGTAACTTTAAGGAAAGGAATTATACCCTCCAGTATATAGTGAACAAACCTTTTTCAAGCACTTCAGTGATGAGTAGATACCAAAATAGTTTGCAGATGTATGAAATCACTAGCACCAAAAAATCTTGTGATGTGACAAATAAGATAGGGAATTTGTGTTTAGATTCTGTGAGGTTAGAGAAGCATTACATGTGTATGAGAATGTTAACAGGTAGTCTTTGAGATGGCTGCTCAAACTTAGGTACTTTATTCCCTATAATAACTCAAATTGGTTCATTTATAATACTAAATGAAACAAAAAATAAGTCTCATTAGGAATCTAGATTGAAGCATTGCTACTACTTGTCTCATACCTGAGCAAAATAATTATATTTTAAAATTTATTCTTTTTTATAATGAATTTTATTTTTAAATTGCACTTAGAAACAATTTCTGACAATTGTTTTCTGACATTTTGTGCTTCAGATTCACTTCCTTCCTCTCTGAGGCTGTAAATAGTTTGATATAGGCTTTATCATTGCTTTCACACAATCCATATTTCCATATTCTTCATGGCATGCCTAAAGATACATATTACATATGGAATAAAAAAACCTTAAAAATGGAAAAAAGGATGATATGTTTTGAATTTGCAATGAGATTCCAATAATTTCCTCTTTGGTTGTAGATAGCTTTATTTTTATTTATTAATTACTCAAGCATTTAATTATTTTTATAAAGTCCTAACTTTACACTTTAGAGTCAATACTATGCATTGGTTTCAAGGCAGAAGAGTTGTAAAGGTTAGGCAATGAGAGTAAATGACTTGCTTAGGGTCATATAGCTAAATGAGGTCAGATTCGAATCTAGAACTTCCTATCTCTAGCCCTGTGTCTCAATCCACTGAGCTACCCAGCTGGCCATGAATACCTTTTTTTTTTATCATGAGTCTCTTGGGGTTATCTTGGAATCTTGTTTTGTTAATAATACTTTAGTTCTTCACAGTTGATCACCATAAAATCGTTCTGTTGCTGTATACACTGTTCTCATGGTTCTGCCTACTTTACTTTGCATCAGTTGATATATGTCTTTCAAGGTTTCTCTGAACTCATCCTGCTCATTGTTTCTTATGGTGAAATAGTTTTCCATTATAAATATATATCATAACTTGTTCCTCCTGTTCCCAGTTGATGGAAATCCTTTAAGTTTCAAGTTCTTTACTGTTACAAAAAGAACTGCTAAAATATTTTTGTATGAATAGGTCTTTTCCCCTTATCTCTGATATCTTAGAGAAATTGGCCTAGTAGAGGCATTGCTGGACTAGAGGTTATACATAGTTTTATTGCCCTTTGGTCATGGTTTCAGATTAGTCTCCAGAATGCTTTTATCACTTCACCGTTCCACTAACAATTTATATTGTAAAAGTTTTCCAATATTCCCTATCACTTTTATCATTTTCCTTTGATACTCTAATAGGTATGAGGAGATATCTCAGGGTTGTTTGAAATTGCATTTTTCTAATTAATAGTGATTTGGAGCTTTTCCTCATATAACTATAAATTGTTTAAATTTCTTTATTTGAGAACTGTCTGTTTATATCATTTGACCCAAAATTAATTTTATTATATTAGTTTTACTCTTACACTGTTCTATATATATATATATACTCATGAATATTATATATATATATATACTTATTTATTTAATTTCCTTTATAAATATATCCCATATCCTCTTTCCTTCTCCATAGTCATTGAGAGAAAAAGACAGTGAGGCACAGAGGGAGAGAGACAGAGACTTACAGGGTCAGAAATAAACGCAGAGAGATAGAGACAAAGATAGAGACAGAAAGGGCAGAGATAGAGACAAGCAAAACAAACAGAGATGAAGGGACAGTTTACTCATGCTAAAACATCAGCCAAATATGACAGAATATGAACTATTTCACAACCATTCTTCCCCTTACCCTGAACATATAACTAAATAAATAAGAGATAAAGTTATTATTTTTGTCTTATTATCCAGAATAAGCTAAAACATTATAATTATACAGTTTCATTAATTCATTTTTATTTTATTTATTGTTTTGCTCTTTGTTTTTACCTTGTGCTTCATTGAATATCTTGTGATAATTTCTGTTCAATTTTCTTTGGTTCATAGATATTTTCCCACGCTTTTCTGACTTCTTTAAAGTTGCTTTTTCTTATAGTTAAATAACATTTTATTACCGTCATGTACCAAAACTTATTAGTCATTCTCAAATACAAAAAGCTCTATTTCCAAATATTTTTTAAAAAGTATTTCCATAAAAAATTTGGAGTGTATGGAACAGTAATGAGCAACCTTTTGAACTTGGTGTGTCAAAATTCCCCAAAAAAACAAGCATAACTCAGGTAGTGTGTCCCTTTGAGGAAAAAAAAACATAATTTCATGATATTTATAGTTTAAATAACAAAAATGTATAATAGCAATACATATCTGTATTTAATAAGACAAAACTAATTAGTTAACTTACCTGCTTATTGACTTCTTTTTTTCATCTGTCAGTTTCTTTTGTTGGTCTTGATATTATTTTAACTTCTGTGGGTTGCTGTGAACTAAGATAAGTGAGCGGGGAGGGGAATTCTTTAATTAACCTGCCTATTAGTGACTTTTTGTTGCTGAATTTCATTGGCTAATGAAAATTCATTTAGTCACTAAATCTTCAATTGAAGATTGGTATTTTGTACACTTTAAGCCCATGCAAGCACTACTAACTTCCTCTATCAATCTCTTTCTTTTATTGATTTTGATATTATTTTATGCTGAGAATAAGGTCTCATAAATGCACGGAGAAGGAAAAATTGTGAGTAGAGCCATCTCTATATTTTTCAGGGTACTAAAAGTGTCTGGTAATTGGTTCCAGGCACTCCAAATTTCCTGTTCATAGTGACACTCCTCTTGATTCTCCAAGTGGTACCTTTCCAGATTTTCAAGCTTTGACCTCAAGTTGACAAAGACCTGAGCCCAGATGCTGTCTTGAAATTCTGAAAGTTGTATCTCCAAATCATTGATTTGAATCCATTGGAAACCATTTAATTCTAAACTACTGTAGACTACTAACTACATCAGGATACTTGATTATTTTCATGGTCTATTCTAGGCTTCTAAATTGATTAAATCTCACTGAACTGGTCAAGTAATGAGTCTAAAACATGCTGGTACTTGATGTGCAAGGCTTCCATTTCATTGTGTACAGTTGCACTGGCCTTCTCAAAGTACTTTGTTCTCGAGGAAAATACTTATATATTTTAGTTTCTACATCTAGCTTGAAAAATTTAAGTTTTCTTTCAAAAGCTTTCTTGTATCCAAACATAACATCAATACTTTTGACAAAACCTTGTAACTTTAAATTCAGTTCATTAATATGAACAGAGAGATCTGTAAAAAACATCAGGGTCTTGACCAACATCATCATTGAGCAGAAGAAAGTTTCCCAGATCCTTATACTCAAGAAATATCTAAATTTCTTCAAAGCACTCCACAAAGCTCTCAAGAACTTTGCCTCAGCTCAGCCATTTTACATTATTGTACATCAGCAGTTCACTGTAAGTGGAATCAACCTCCAGTAAAAGTGCAGAAAATTCTCACTTGTGAAGGGGGCAAGCAGCTATTAAGTTAACTATTTTTGTAGCAACTGACATTAAGATGTTTATGTTGGTGAATCCTGCCATGGCACATAAAACCTCCTGATGGATAATACAATGATAACACAATCAGATGTCCAATAGCTTTCGAAAACAATTGGACAAATCCAACTTTTTTCCCCACCATGTTTGGTGCCTCATCTGTTGTCACTGACACAACTTTAGAAAAATAAATGCTTAGGTCACAGAATGTTTTGCTTCCTGATGTACTTGTTGACACTGATACTAACTTTATCATCTCTTCTCTCATTGTGAGACCATCAAAATATCGACCAATAATGGCCAGCTGAGCATGTGATGTAACATCAGTAATTTCATTAAGATAGATGGAAAAATATTTACAATTACTTATGTCTCTCTTTAATTGATGTACTTTTGTGTTCAGTCTCATTATTTGGTCTTTTATGATATATTTCTGCTGAGTGGCAACTCACATATTCTCTTAATATTTGCATCTTTATTCTGGATATCATGAATTAGAACTGTTGCACATCTTAGGAGAGTTTCTTTAATAAATTCTCCCTCACCGAGTGCTTTTCCATGCTGAGTTATGGAGTGAACAATGCTCAAACTTACAGTTGTTAAATTTGTAGAGCCTTTTACAAATTTAAGGATGGAATTAGATTGGCTCTTATAAAGGTGCAGATGTCTGGAAATGTATTCCTTCCTTTCATTCTCACTTTTTTTCAAGAGTTGGGAATGATTAGTTTCAAAATGTCTATTTATATTCCATGTTCTGCTTACTACCTTTTCAGTACATATAACTTAAAATAATCTGCCATTTTTTCTATAATAATACATCTCAGAGCTTGTCTCTTGAAAGGGTCAGCTACTGCTACTAACACAGCCTTTACTTAATCTTGCTTTTTTTTTTTTTTTTTTACATTTGGGGTTCTCCATCAGAGAGACAGTGTCAGAAGATAGAATTATAGATATCCTGTTAGCCCTGCAGGCAATTAAGGTTTAACTAGCATAACTGACCACAAGACAGCACATGTCTTTTAGGAAAAGGCAGGGTTAATAAGCAGAAATAGATGTTAATAAGGATGCACAATAGTAAAGTGGTGAAATGGAGTCTGCACTAATCTTCAAGATGGTGTTCCTTATGTAAATTAAGGTGGTGGCTGCTGCTATTTCTAATGGTGGGGAATGGCACCCATAGCATAGACCCTCACCTCTCCCAGCCTCCCCCTCGCTTATCTCAGTAATGATGATAGAAATCCACGACACCCCAGAACAGTAGATGGTTGCTGTGGTTATGTGGTTGCTGGCAATGGCAATCACAGGGCCCCCAGAGAGTGCATCCTCCGTGGCATTCCACTGCTCCTTTCTCCCCCCAGGGAAAAGTGAGGTCAAAAGCCCAGAAGTCCTAGAACTAGAAGCTTTGTGCCAGAGTTCTGTTGTTTTGGCCTACAGACCTCTGGCACAGAGTGTCTACGCTGCACTACAGCAAATGTTTCATCCTCAGGGCGTGGCCCTCAGTGCTGACATGCATATCATAGGTATGCCATCGGGGGTATAGAAACTTAGTTTCCTTCAACCTCCTTCATGTAAATGGTAAGTACTGAAATCTTTGGATCAAGTTATCTATATTTTTACTTAAATATTTCCAAATTAATTTCTAAGTGAATGTATTATTTCAAAGAACATACAAAAATGAATTACTTTCTCTATCTCTTGACCACACTTTCAGCATTAACTATTTACATCTTTCATTATCTTTTCTATTTTATTGTAAGGCAAAACTTTGAAGTTGTTTGGACTTCAATTTATTCTTAATTTAATAATGATTCAAAGTTATTATTAAATATCACCTTATAATTTGAAGTTCTTTTGTAATTTTAAAAATCCTTTGACTCTATTTTTCTTTAGGGAATTATTCTTATCTTTGTGTAGCTTTGAGGTTTTTCTAAGATGTATCAAATGGGATAGGCTGAGATGAAACTCCTATTCACATGGTGTTTGGCTCTTTGCCCCATGGCATTTTGCTTTATTTGTGTTACTTTTTATCTGGTACCTTTATATATCTAATAATGACTTTTCCCTTTGGTCACATATAAAACTTGACAGAATAGAGAATATTAGAGTGGAGATGCATGGCTTTTTCTTGTCACTTGGAAAATCAGCTAGCTAATACATTTCTGGACTAACAGGGATATCTGAGAAAGTTAGCTCTCCCATCTTTCATTTTTAAAGTTAGAAATATGGCAAAATGTGCATGAATATGAAACTTTGTCATTGATATTAGGAATATTCAAGTACAAGTGTTTTATATGGGGGAAATGTGCTAAAGATTAAGATTTTTACTTTTTTTAAAATTCCCTTTGTATACTGTTATATTGAATCTCTGGGAGCTTGAAGTTCACTTTTGATTGACAGTTGGATAGAATGTTCCCAGAGAGGCATGAGGGACATGGGAGGGGGCAGTTGAGAACCCTGGGAGAGGTTCTGGGGTCTCTTTCCTGTCCTGAGGTGAGAGATCAGTGTGGATCCTGGTCTTGGAGATAGAGAGTTGCAAACACTACCTTGCAAGCTCCTCCTGGGTTTCCTGTACCATTATCAACTTGTACTTGACCACCATCTCTGTGACTACTACCCCTAGATATTAGGAGTTTCATCATCTTAGCTATCTAGGCTTCCCAGGGCCCGGGAGGGATCCGGGAAGTAGGCAGGAGATGAAGAAGAGGATGGAAAGGGTGGATATATCTCAACTGTTAAGGCTTAAGATCTACAGAAGAAGAAGATAAAGATTTCCCAGCAGTTTACCTACTCTGGTTTAGCCCTGGCCAGGCTGGACCAGAGGGAAGTTATCATTTTGATTCTTCATTGCCTGCAGTTAGAGATTCATTAGTAGCAATTTAAAGTAGGGCCTCCTAATACCTCAATCCTTTACCATTATCCTTCTTATTAAATATATACAAAGTTTAAAGTACCTTCCTGAATTTTCCAAAGCTTATTTGGGAAGGGAGACACACAGTCAGATTATCAACATTATCCCAGCTGAAGAGCCCAATAATTAATACCAAATAACCAAAGTGGGTCCTGAAGGTATAAACCACTTTGACCTGAAGGATCCTGCCTGGGCAACTGTTATAAAGGAGAAGTACCATCTTATCATCTCTTTATACTCCAACTTCATATACATCAAATAGAGATAGCAATTAATATAACAATACATTACATTTAGTTGTCTTATTTGATAGTACTTAATAAATAATGTTTGCATGTTGCCTTAAAGTTTAAAAGCATTTTACATATGCAATTTCATTTGATATTTGCTTCATACATCTTAATTTTCCCTGAGTAGGGTTTTCATTTTTAAACAATTGTATTATTTATTTAAATCACTCATTTAAAACAAATTGAGTTTATAATTATCTCTCCCTCTTTTTCTACCCCACCTACTGAATATGCAAGCAATTTGCTATAAATTATACATATGAAAAGATGAAAAATATATTTCTATATTAGCCATGTTGAAAAAAAGTGAAAAGAAGAATGTTAATCAGTCAGATTCCATCAATTCTCTCTCCAGAGGATAACATTTTCAATTATGCTTTATTTGGAACTGTCTTTGATAATTGACTTCATCAGTGCCACCAAGTCTTCCACACTAATCATCACTACAATATTTCTGTTCCATGTACAATATTCTATTTATTCTGCTCACTTCACTTTGCATCAGTTCATACAAGCCTTTCCAGCTTTTTCTGACACTATCCTGCTAATTATGTTTATGTTTTAGTTCAATAGCATTCCTTTACAGCCATATGCCACAACATGATTAACCATTCTCCAAATAATGGGCATTATCACATTTTCCTTTTCTTCATCACTACAAGAGAAATATTTTTGCATAGATAGGTATTTTTCCTTTTTCTTTGATCTCTTTCGGGTACAAACACAGTGGTGTCATTGCTGAGTCAAAGGGTATTAACAGTGTTATAGTTCTTTGAGCATAGTTCTAAAATGTTTTACAGAAGTGGATATTCTTTACGTGTGATAGGGATGAGATTACAAATACATTATTTTTGGACACAGACAATATAGGAATTTTTTCTGCTTGATTCTATACATTTTTTTACAGTTTCTCTTCTTCTTTCATCTTATCTCCCCTGTCTTCTGGTGTTCTCTCTCCTTTTCTCTATTCAACTCTATTGGAGGAGTTGGAGATATATAGAAATAGAGTAGCAAAAATAAAGAAAGAATATTTTAATCTAATTCAATCTAATTCCAGTCACCCACCTAATAAAATATTTTATAAGAAAATCAAATAAATAAACTATACAATATTGTTCTGAAAAATCATTTTGTTCTGTTGCATATAATTCATTTCTTTTTCCTTCTTGAGTTCTTTTGATTAGTTTGTTTCCTAATGACTATTCTGGTTAACCTATTGATAGTTCTCCCAGAACTACTTACTGTGAAGTAACTACATTAACTTGAAGCAAAATGAGTAGTCTTTGGGGATAACTAGAAAGTTCAATTGACAAGACTTAAATATTCATTATTATATTTTAAGTACTCATTCTTATATTTTCCACAGACCAATTCTCGGAAAAAATCACTTGATTTGACAATTTTATCCCTTGAAAACAGGCTTTCCAGCACCTAGCCAATATTTTCAAAAATGTAAATAACATAAAAGCAACTATTGAACAACTGTTGATTCTTATCCCTTATGCTGTTCCAGTTATCCTTTAAAACCAGTTAGGAAATTTATGTTGAGGTAAAACTCACTTAGAATCAGTAAGGTTTTTATTTTACTTTTAAAAATCTAAGGTTATCACTTGAACTAAAAATTATAATGACTTTTCCCTCCTGGCAAAATTTACTAAATTTAATTGTCTACCGACTCAATACAGAGGCAGAAACACTTTCCATAACAATGTTCCTGTAGTCCCTATCTTATTTTATTCTATTTAAAAAAGATCATAGTTAGTCATTATAAAAAACAAAACTAAACTAAAGTTCCAATATAACTTTCAGAATAAGTAGGCTGGGGACAGATAATTAGATCATTAGATTGAGAGCCAAAGCTAGAGATGAGATTTCTCAGCTTCAAATCTGGCTTCCTAGCTATGCGTCTCTGTCCAAGTCACTTAGCCCTCCATTCACACTTCTGCCTTGTAACCAATACACAGTATTGATTCTAAGATTGAAGGCAAAGTCAAAAAAGAATAGGGAAATTGTATCCCACTTTGCCCATTTTTAAGAGATGCTATTATTTCCCCCTATATTTTAGAACATTATTATACTAAAGAAAATTGCTCATTAAAAATGAAGTTAAGTAGAATTTTTTAATTTATAAAAGAGATTTCTACTGTCTTTAGTGGCATGCATTTTGATGATAAATAAGAGTATGCCATGGACGTCTTGAGTTTCAAAGCATCAAGTTATCCTCCTTTCCAAGAAGTGGGAATTTTCATCACTTTCTTCCTTCTCTTTCTATTCCAATATTTGGGAATATTTTAAAGACTTATTCAGCAAGCTATTAGCTGACATAAACTTATACATTGATATATATTCAGAGACAACATATGCTTAGTTATAATCTCCCCAAGAGAAAAATGGTCAGAGGACCTAAATGCATGGAAACCTTTGTGTCAAGAAATGTGTATGTTTCATTAGGCCTTGACTAGTTGTAAGCTAGTATTTGTATGTTAATATTAGTCTGACACAGTTGTTTGTTACAATTTGCCTTGTGTTTTTTGACCTTTTGCAGAAATTCTACTAAAATGAATGTTGCTGTGCAGGGCCATTCAAAATATTTCCAGAGGATACACAGTCAAATAAAGGATAAGCATCTGTAGAAATTTGCTTACTTGTCCAGTCAATCAACTTGCTAAAGAGCATCACAGATTATGTGTATCTACATTGTCAGCTAAACTGTCTGTTCTGTTGGCTTGCTCTGAAGTCAATGTCCCTTATCTTGCTTGGATCTGTAATTAAAATATCTCAGTATTTGCACTGCAGCTCAAATCAGCATGCATCAGGCAGCAGTGGGAAGGAGTTGAATAGGGTTATCAAAAAGTCAAGAACTGCTATTTTAAAAAAGGGCATTAAAGATCATTCCAATTTTCTACAAGGGAAAACTACAAGAATATTATCTGAAATACATGCTAATACTGAAATGGGAAAAAGAATGGGTGGTTAAGTCTCCAAACTGAAATGATTATTTGGAATATGATCTTTCTTAAAAGATTTCCCACTAATAACACTATGCAAACTCATTACTCCAAAATAAAAATAATGAAAAATTCACCTTCAAAGAGAAGAAATTAATTATTTTTTGTTGGGGACTTTTAAATAAACATTTCTAAACTATTAGCTTTTTGAGTACCTATTAGAGTAAGGGATTTGGAAAGAGTCTACAAACTCATTGTTTATAGCAGTTACGGGCAAAATTTTTAAAGAGGAGGCCAAAGGAATGAAAATGCTCATCCGTCAGTCTGTTTCTAAGGCAACTCTTTTGAAGTTTCATTGTATTGTATCCTACTCATTGTATTCGTCAGATTAGGAGTAATGTCACGTGGCCAGATAGAACATTTCTGGGGCCTGCATCTGGCCCGTGGGTGTAGTTTGCCCATCACTGGTTTATAGTATAGGAATGACTTGGGAAAGAAGAACACAGCCATGTTCTTAATGACAGAAGGTTTCAGAGACGAAAGTGGGAAACTTCAATATTCTATCAGTTTGTAAATTTTTATTGGGTTGCTTCAGAAACTACAGTTTAAATTTCCATAAATGACATTATTTTCTTCATTTTTTAAAAATCTCACAGCTTAATTTATTCCAGAGTAGTGTTTTGTGTGACCTTGAGCACATCACTCAATTCATATTTTTCATATCTAAAATGGAGAGGATAGACTAGATGACATCTAAATTCTTTTTTACCTTTAAATTTTTGAACCCTTAACTGTCGAATTTTATTTTCTCATTGGAGTATTAAAGGATTGGGCTTTAACCTATCTCTATTACCCTGCCTAAGTTACATAACAGAACATCTTTTCCATTAGTTTACTCTATTGTGGAGGGCTCAGTATGAAGTTATAGTACAACTTAGAAATACTGTCTTGGGAATTTGGGACTGCTAATTGAGATTCACATGTTGTCTGCAAATTTTAGCCTTAAAGAATTGCGAGGAGCATTAAGTGAATGAAATACTAGGAACCCATGTTTATCATAGGGAAGGCTTGACAGCTGGCTGTCATTCAGGGACCAAATCTCAATTTACTATAACACACAATACCTCTCTGTGGTAATAGAACTACAGCTTGTTACATATCAATATGGTTTCGCATTAGGATAAATGTTAGCTTTGGTATCATTGTTCTAGACCAAAAGTCATTTACTAATCTTTTCTTTAAAGATTTTTTTTCTAGAATTTTACCAGGAATGAAGGTAAACTCTGAGGTCTAAAGTCTATAAAGTATTTTTTTGCTTAAAAAAAGTGGGGCAAAATTTGGACATCTGCATTCCTATACTATCTCCTTCATCTACCATGATCTTTTGAATATCACTCACAATATCAAATATCACTCAGAGTAATTGAGCAATCTGATGTGTGAGTACTTTCTTTATCAGAGGATATGTTTGTATTGCCTATGGCCAGAGACTTTGAGATTTTCAAGAGCAAATGATAGATCTGATATTTTATTAAGTGTTTCTCATCGTTTAAAAGATAAAAGCTTCCTTTTGTAATTGATTAAAAGAATTCACATGATCTTCCCAATTCTTGTAAATCTGCTCCAGATATTGATACAATAGTATCAATTATTTCCTCAAAGCAAATAGAATTTTAAATTAAACATATACTTCCTATCCCAATTTTCAAGATTAGTTGAGAGATTTATGATGTGGGCAGGCCATTAAGTCAAAGCTACATCATTTTGCGTATACTCAATATTACTTGAATTTTCACTTCATCTTTATGTTTTAATTAAGATTAAAATGGACATGTTCTGTGTTCAAAATAAATTTTTCCTTAAATGAGACGGAAATTATATGAACCATTTTAAATCTAAATATTTAACAAAATAATCACCTACATATAATAATGCAAATAAAAGCTTGACAATTAAAAACATTAAATTATGGATTTTTGGTTAACATCTGTTAGTGTTCACCTATTAGTTCAAAATGTTTCACATTTATTTTATAAAAGTTTAGTTTCATCTAGTACTTTAGGGTTTACAAATCAATTTCTTTCAGTTCTGCAAGATACAAAGTGACACATCATTTTTCCCATTGATAAATGAGAAGATTGAGACTAAGAGAGGTTAGGTAACTTATCCAATTTTATGATGTTATTAATGATCAGAGCCAAGAATTAAAGGAACATTTCTTGAATCTGAGTTCAATAATCTCTTATATCTCACTGAACATGTTTTGACTTCCCATTAGGAATAGCTTGTCATTAGCACAAAATACTAGCTTGAAAAAACTCTAATGATCACCTTATCCAGAATCTACAATACTGGGACTTCAGGAGATTATGACTTTCTTTAGCATATATAGACTGTTATTTTTGCCTCTTCAGCAAATCAGGCATCTTCCTGGGAAATACTTTTAGTGATGTCTTGATAAACTTTGAGTGTAGCCATGAATAGTGAAAGGGCAGCCAATCGCATGCTTTTTAGAAACAACTAAAATATATCAATGATACTTGATAGATAGCCATGATGAATTCAAGTTCTTTCTGTGGAATATAAGATACTCTTCTGCATTGTTTTCCTTATTTTTAGCATGATTTCCTTGTAGCATAGTTGGTTATCTAGGAAAATATAATCAAAATGACAAGGATGAGTCAATATAGTCTGCCAATTTTTGGTTGTTTTTCATCATTACTTTTCCCCCCCTTCTCTTTTTTTTCAGGCTGATTCTAACACCTGTTACTAGACTGCTATGCTTGTCAGAAACAATAAAAGGGAATGGCTTTAACCACTGGGAACAGACCTTTCAGTAGGACCATGGGGGAATCGCAGTCAGGAGCCAGCTGGTCTTCTTAAATCTATTTGCTGCTACAGGCTGTGAGCAAAGGGTTCTTCTGTATGCTATGTTCACATCATTTATTTTCAAACATGGATTATTCTTTGGCATATAAAAATTAGATGTAACATTTCCAATGTAAAAATTTCCATCAAAAACTGAGATGCTGTGAATTTGCAAGCACATTATCCAAGCTCTTAAAGAGAGGCTGTTATCCCCATTGTACTTAAATGCCATTCTTCCCAGAATATTCATCTGCTTGAAAAACAAGAATAAAAAAAGATCTTATGAACTACAAAGGGCCAAAGTCTCAACTTCCTCTGACAACATGTTTTATGCTAATCATCATTCCAGCTGAAATAAAAAATTGATTTTGAGATTTCTTGCTTGTTCATTGCTTTTTTTCTTTTCCTTTCTTTTCCTGGTGTTGGTAATGGCAGTAAAATTCCATTTTTCTTTGCTTAAAAAGTATTTCATAGTGTCAAAATGGACATGGATAATAAATATCATTAAAAATAAAAGGAAAGACCCAACAGTGAGCTCAATTTCTTGTATCACAAAGGGAAAAGAGACTGAAGAAAATTTTGAGATCTGAGTACCTTGGCATCATATTCTTACAATTAGCAGTTCAAGTAATTTGACGGTAATGGAGAAGAAAATAAATTCAGCTCGAAATTTTGATTGCTTCCTGTTCACACTGAACTATAAATACTTAATTACAGAATTGGTTTGGGAATGTATTTAGAGTCATGGTCCTGAGGGTAAAAAGAAAAGAAAAAATTATACAAATATAAATTATATATATGGAAAAGAGACTAATATTTTCTAATATTTTATTGCAGTATTTCACTGAAAAATTCTGAATGTTACATATAATTTGTTAAAAGTTCAAAAGTTATATTTTTTCATATATTTTTGGAAAAACCTCTTAACATCTGTTCATCTACTATTTAAAGAGGTGATTGAACATTATGTAACACTATGCTATAAGAAGTTGGTCTTTGATGTTAGTTGGAACATAAAATAATTCCTTGAGAAAAAATAGAATACCAAATCTGTATGATAAAAATCATAAAACCACTAAGATTATATTATCTGCATTTGATCTAAAAAACCTAAAACTAAAAAGTAAGAGAAAAAGACAGTGAAGATTAAAGCAAAATCCTAAAGAATGTAAACAATATTGATAAAAATTTGAAAAGAAATATTCTAAGGTGAAAAGTACTTTAATATCAAATTGTTGCATTAGAATTTAGCTCATTTAATTAAAAAAACAAACTACCTATTATGTACAAAGTATTATATAGAATAATTGAAGCTGGAAAAACTAGTTTATTCTCCTCTTTCTGACATGCGTTGAAATTCTGTGTCCCAGGACAAGTCAAATAATTTCTCACTTCTCAATCAGCAGTCTAACACTATAATTTCCAAAGAAGATTCCAAACTGTATTTGTAAAGGAACTTTTCTCATCCTAGACCAGTGATGGGCAAACTATGGCCAGCGGACATCATCCATCTCCATAACCATGCCAACCATAATCAAACTATCTGCCCTAATAGTCACCCTTCTGGGCCTTTTAATCGGCATAGAACTAAACTCTCTTAGCAATAAACTCATAAACTCAACTAACCATACTGTCTTCTTCTCTAATTTACTAGGCTACTTCACTCACATTATTCATCGATTGACTCCCCTAATAAACCTATTTATAGGTCAACGAATTGCTACCATACTAATTGATCTTAACTGATACGAGAAAGCAGGACCTAAAGGTCAAGCTTATACTCACTCCTTAGCATCTTCAAAACTTTCCTCAGCTCAAAAAGGACTAATAAAAACATACTTCCTATCTTTTCTTGTCTCAATAACACTCATTTTAGCACTTATATAATCTCCGCCCACGAACAACTTCTAATACAACATAGATAGTAATAAATAAAATCCACCCTAACAAAGCTAAAGCTCAACCACCACATCAGTACAATAATGAAACACCATTAAAATCTTGACCAATACAATGGGTCCCAGCAAAATCAAACAACTCAATGGCTATATTAATATGAACTTCTCCAGACAAATAATATCATACTGCTTCCATCAATAAAACAAACAATAACATACTTATAGCCACAACATTTCCAATTCATGTCTCCGGAAACTCTTCTGTAGCCATAGCAGCAGTGTAACCAAAAACTACTAACATACCACCTAAGTAGACTAAAAAAACAACTAACCCTAAAAATACATCTTTTAAACACACCACCACCGCACAGCCTAAACCCCCACTAGCAACCAAACTTAACCCCCCATATACCGGAGAAGGCTTAGAAGCAAAAGCTACAAACCCTAAGATTAATAACAAAGAAATAAAAAAAAATAATTATCATTTTTATTATTTTAGCATGGACTTTAACCATAACCTATGGCATGAAAAAGCATTGTTGTATTTCAACTACAAAAACTTAATGACCAACCTACGAAAAACTCACCCCCTTGCAAAAATTATTAACCACTCCTTTATTGACCTCCCTGCACCCTCTAACATTTCAACCTGATGAAATTTTGGATCTCTCTTAGGAATCTGCCTAATCATCCAAATCCTTACAGGACTATTCCTAGCTATACACTACACATCAGACACACTAACAGCTTTCTCATCAGTAGCCCACATCTGTCGAGATGTAAACTACGGTTGACTGATTCGCAATCTACACGCAAATGGAGCATCTATATTCTTCATATGCCTATTCCTCCATGTAGGACGAGGAATCTACTACGGATCCTACCTATTCAAAGAAACCTGAAACATCGGAGTAATCCTACTCCTAACAGTTATAGCAACCGCATTTGTTGGATATGTCCTCCCATGAGGACAAATGTCATTCTGAGGGGCCACTGTTATTACTAACCTCCTATCAGCCATTCCTTACATCGGCACAACCTTAGTTGAATGAATCTGAGGTGGCTTTTCCGTAGATAAAGCAACATTAACCCGATTCTTTGCCTTCCACTTTATCCTACCCTTCATTTTCCTAGCCTTAGTCGTTGTCCACCTACTATTCCTCCAGGAAACAGGCTCCAGCAACCCAACAGGAATTAATCCTGACTCAGATAAAATTCCATTCCACCCCTACTACACCATTAAAGACATCCTAGGACTCATCCTTATAATCCTCACCCTCCTGTCATTAGCCTTATTCTCCCCAGATATATTAGGAGATCCAGACAACTTTACACCGGCCAACCCACTAAACACCCCACCCCACATTAAACCAGAATGATACTTCCTTTTCGCATACGCCATCCTCCGATCAATCCCTAATAAACTAGGGGGAGTACTAGCACTACTAGCATCTATCCTTTTTCTGTTAGTAGTCCCCTTCCTCCACACGTCTAAACAACGAAGCCTTATGTTCCGACCAATTTCACAAACCCTATTCTGAATTCTTACAGCCAACCTATTTATCCTCACATGAATTGGAGGTCAACCTGTAGAACAACCATTCATCATCATTGGCCAAGTAGCCTCAATCTCATACTTCACCACCATCCTCATCCTTATACCACTAGCAGGAATATTGGAGAACTATATACTCCAACCCAAATACCCCTAACTGTCCAAGTAATTTAATAAAAATACTGGCCTTGTAAGCCAACAATGCCTTAAATGTTCTATCTGGCCCGAGACATTATTCCTAATCTGACAAATACAATGAGTAGGATGCAATACAATGAAACTTCGAAAGAGTTGCCTTAGAAAGAGACCGACAGATGAGCATTTCCTTTCCTTTGGCCCTTTCTTTAAAAAGTTTACCCATCTCTGTTGGACTAATGAAATCATAGATCAGATTGACAAGGCATCATCTGATTTCCTTCCAGAAATATTAATTTGTCTTGACAACATCCTGACAAATGGTCATTTAATCTTGACTTAAAAATATGCAGAGAAGAGAATTCATTGCTGCCCTAAGAAAGATACTCAAATTTGTTCATTAGGAAAACTTTCTTTATATGATAAGATGCTCAAAAATCCTAACTTACTGGCATTTCTTTTCATTGTTTAGTTGTGTCTAACTCTTTTTGACATAAACCATAGCACACTCTTTCCATCCTCCACTTTCTCTCTAATTCTGTCCAAATTCATGTTCATTGCTTCCCTGACGCTATCTATCTATCTCATCCTTTGTCATCTGCTTTTCCTTTTGCCTTCAATGCCACTCAACATCAGTCTTTTCCAGCGATTCCTGTTATTATGTAATCAAAGCATTTAAACTTCACTTTCAGTATTTGAAATTTCAATGAATGGTCTAAAGTGACTTCTTTATGTATTGGTTAATTTGATTTCCTTGCTGTCCAAGGGACTCAAAATTCTTCAAAAGCATTGATTCTGTGACATTCAGTTTTCCTTACACTCCAACTCTTAGTCATACTTTGCTACTGGAAAAACCATAGCTTTGACTCTACAGACTTTTGTTGGCCAGATGATGCCTCTGCTTTTGAATTTACTGTCCAGTTTTGCCATACCTTTCCTCCCAAATAGGGTGTCTTTTTTACCCCACAAAATGGTTTAAATTACTACTCTTTGATACCTAAAGATTCTATGTAATCTATATATGCACTACTATATACATATGTATTTGTGTGTTGTTTAAGCTTTAAGAGCTTAAAACTGAGCTATAATTCTTTGAATTCCTGAATATGTAAATGCATTTATGTGTGAATGTATATGTATGTATTTATATGCATGTTTATGGAAAAATATGCATATACATATGCAGAGATAAGGAAGCAAGGATGGAAAAATAGTTATCAATAGTTAGCATTTATGTAACACCAACTATGTGTCATAAACTGTGCTAAGTTCTTTACAAATATTCGATCCAGGACAGAACATTTTTTATTATTATCCATGTTTGAGAATTTAGGAAACTGAAATGAAGATAAAGTGGTTTTCCCAGGGTCACATAGCTAATCAATGTCTGTCAGATTTAAACTCATATTTTCTTGAATCCATGTCTGGCAGTCTAATCACCACACCAACTAACTGCCTCAGATAGTTATAGATAGACAGATAGACAGATAGACAGATAGACAGATAGATAGATAGATAGATAGATAGATAGATAGATAGATAGATAGATAGATAGATAGATAGATAGATAGATAAGCAGATAGGTAGGGAGGTAAGGAGGTATAGAGGTGCATGAGTATTAGGCAACATCATATGGTAGAAATTGATGAATGCTTTATCTAGGAGTCAAGGGGATTTAAGTTCAAGTTCCATTTCTGAAAAATAGTAGAACATAATTAGGGATCTATCAATCTCAGTTTCCCATGATTAATTACAAAGCAGATGTTTCAGGTTCCCCATGGTCCACATTCCACCAGCCTACTATCAAATTGGAGTCTTGCTGTCTACTCTGCATCTAAAACCTTAAGAACATGGTAGCTATCCATCTGCCCTTCACCTAAATTCTTTTATTTGTGCTGTTTCCTACATTTAGAATACTAACTTGTTGTAAATATGGATTGTATTTTTAAAAGTTTCCCTTGTACTTGGAATCTTTCTTGACAGATAACAAGTTGTTAGTAAATATATTTCTTTCATTTTTTAATTCATTCGTTAATATATCGGTCTACATTTGTAAGGAATTCTGGTAATTCCATGTAAACTTAGACTCAAACTTTTGTGTATATTTCTCTGTATGTATGCATGTCTATCTATTTGTCTCTCATATATCTATGTATTTATTAATTCATAGTTAAGCTCTATGTGTTATCCATATAATTAAATAGCTATATGGACTATATAATCCTTCTCATACTTATGTTTCTTCTTCCTCATTATCACACATCATCTGAATAATTTTATCAAGTTGCTTGAGTGTTTTAAAGATTCTTTCAGGACGTCCTGTACTGTTATAGAATTTGATGCAAACAGCACGGTACAAATGGACACATTTGGAAGACATCACATTCTGTAGGTGATCCTTCTTCAAGCTGCACTTTAAACCAAGTCTCTTCCATCACAAAGTGCAATACCTTTCAGAAGTGTTAATTATGTTTCACATTTTTATGTTTCACCTTTTAAAAAAGTTTTATTTTTCTATTATTATATGTTAGTATTTGTAAAGATTTTTTCTCGGACCTTTTTTATTTCTATCCTCATATGAATTATGGCAGAATCAACAAATGAATAAATTAGTAAAAATATGAGCAAGTGAATGGAAACATTTATTTTTATATACTATGTACTAAGTATTATGTTAGAGGGTGGTGATAAACAGCCACACAAGTAGACACATGTACATATATACAGACATTCACATAAATCTGTTTACAAATACATATATACTTATGTACACATATACATATATGGATGGATGTCTTTATAAAAATAGATACAGATGGCTATATAGATATCCATCTAAATCTATATTTATCTCTATAGCTCTAGCTACATATCTATCCATATCTATATCCAGATATATGTCTGAAACATTAGGACCACAGGATCTATCTTTTTGATCTGCATATGAAATCTCCCATTTATGCTATTTCTTACATTTACAATATTAGTTCATTTTGAATCTGCATTACATATTAAAATTTCTATAGAGATTAGAAACATTCTTGATAAAAGGAAGGCGTTAACAAATGATTCATTCATTTTAATGTATTCATTATATTGATCTGCATTTATAGAGAATTCTGAAAATAATAATTTATGTGTGTAGAGAAATAATATATTTATAGATAATATATTTTTTTGTATAAAAGTCCTTTTCTCTTATTTTTTACCTCTTTGAAATACAGATTTAAAAGTTGTACTGTTAGATCAAATGGTATGTAAAATTTTATCCCAATTGCTCTAGAAAATGGTTATATCAGTTCACAATTTCATCAGCAGTGTACTAGTATCTCAGTTTCTCCACATTGCTTCCCACATTTACCATTCTTCTTTTTTGTTTTATTAGCAAATCTGACAGGTGTAAGGTGGTATCTCAGAGTTGTTTCATTTTGCATTTCTCTAATTAATAACAATTTGGTTCTAAGGCAGAAGAATGATAAGGGATTGCTAACTCATGTTAGGTGACTTGCGTGGGGTCACACAAATGAGAATTGTTTAAGGCCAGATTTGAATCGGGTATCTCCCACTCTTAGAAGTTTAATGCATCATCTTCCCATATAGGAATGTGAACATTTTAACTTTACTGAGACCCATAAAATTACTCTTTCATGTTTACCTTATTATGGTTCTCTTGAGTCTTGTTTTTGAATATCAAATTTTCTATTCAGCTCTGGACTTTTCATCAAAAAAGCATCAAAGTCCTTTTGATTAAATGTCCATGTTTTCCTCTGAGTATTATATTAAGTTTTGCTGGGTATGTTTTTACTCACTATAGTTCTAGTTCCATTTCTATCTGGAATATCACATTACATGGCTTTTACTTTCACATCACATGACTTACTCCTCATAAGTGGAAGCTACTAGATCTTGTGTGATCCTGACTGCATTTCTAACTTCTTGTAGTATTTCATTCTTGATATGGAAGCCCTGGAATTTGGTTGTAATATTACCTGGAATTAATTTTTTTTGTTCTATTTTAGAAAGTGATTGGTGTATACTTCTAATTTTTATTTTACCCTTTGGATCTAAGATTAAGGAAGTGTTACTTGATGATTTCTTCAGCTATGATTTCTTGGCTTTTTTTTTTATCATGGCTTTCAAATAGTTCAATAATTCTTAATTACAAATACTAAATCTATTTTCCAGATGAATTGTTTTTCCAATGTGATACTGAACATTTATTCTTTTTTTTCATTTTTTAAGGGACTATTTTCTTTATTGAGTCCGTGTATATTCTTTTCTATTTGGCCTCATCTGCTTTGTAAGACATCTTTTCTTCAGGGAATTCTGTGATTCTTTTATCATCAAACAATTTTTCTTAAAGTTTTATTTTATTCAGTACTTTTTGTGCTTGCATGATAAACTAAGGTGACATGTACCTTTAATTTTTCTTATGATTTTTATTTGTTTCTTTAACTCCTCTAGGAGTTATTGTTGGGCTTAAGTCCATAAAGTGTTGTTCTTTGAGGCTTTGCTTCTTGAGGTTTTCACACTGGTATTTTTTTCTGAATTTGCATCTTTATTTCCCTGCCACTGTAGTAACTTTTTAGGTCCAACTTATTTGTTTGTTTGTTTTCAATCCTTTCCAACACTTGTTGAACTTAATGTCAAAATTGGGCACTTATTCTGGGGATGGGGAGGCATTGTCTCAAGCCTCAGATCTTCCTGGGATGCTAAGTTTTCAGAGCTAATCTGGTGTTCTGTAAATTGTTTGGTCATTGCTCTCCTGGCTTTTGCTCTTATATTTATCCCGAAAGTGCCTTTGTTCTGCTTCAGCCACAAGCTGTACTGTTCCTCTTGTTGGTGAAACTGTTCAAGTCTCCTGCTCATTTGTAGCCACAAGTGCTAGTGCTTCTCTCTACCTTGGAACTGGAAATTGGGTCACTGCACCTATGTTAGTGACTGCAAGGGCTCTTTGGGCTCTTTTTGCCCTCTAACCATGAGCCAGGACTGCTTGTGGCCAAAAGAATTCCCAATCAGTACCATATGTACCTACTACCATTAAAGGGTCTCCTGAAATCTCTTTCAGATCAATCTTCAGATCCCCTCACAATCTCTGACCTGGGAGGTCCCAGAGCTGCTGCTGCTGCTGCTGCTTTAGCTGTGCAAGTTGTCTCCAGGTCCTACTGCTGTGTTCCTCAACCTATGTAATAAATGTCTCCTGGTGATCTCCTAATTGGTCTCATGCTAGAAAAAGTTCACATTCTGATGTTTTGTTAGCTTTGCAACTCAAAATACGATTTGAGAAATTATTTTAAAGTTGTTCAGAGTAGAATTTTAGGAAAGGCCACTAGATTGCTGCTTTTACACCACCATTTTGGCTGCATTTCCTCCTGAAGTGAATTCTAATGATTAATGGATATTCTCCTCTAGAGTAATCCATCCCATCCCATATGTATGTCTATTTATAGTACCCTCATGGAAGAAATACACTTCCTATAATATGAAGTCATAGGAAAAAAAGAAGACTATGGAAATTTGTTTAAAAATAGGATAATACAGGAGAATGAAGTTCCATGTGTAGAACCAGGTTGGAGTGAAACTAGGGAGTAGTATAGCTGATGAAAATAATGGTAAATTTTCAAGAGGAAATAATTAGCAGATTTCTAATATGACCCTATACTACATATTAAACATCCACATAGACATTCCATTGACTCAGCTTTGTATGATTTCCAAAGTACGTAGCTTGATTGTATGGTAAGAGGGAATAGTGATAGGTGGACAAAATGAAGATTCTGATGGAAATCATATATCAGAACAAAGTGAAGATGATCCCAATTATATGTGGAGATTCTTTTGTGAAGAATTTAAGAAGTAAAATAGACAAAACTCACAAGATAGAAGGTAAGGAAAAACTGTTTTAATGATATTTGGCATTTTGCTATAATCTTTCCCAACTAGGCAAGGGGAAAAAAAAACAAAGAAAAACTTAATAGTTTTTCTTTTTCCTGGTAATTTATCCCAAATCATCATTGCATCATAATCTATTGATCAAATTGAGACTCCAAATTAATTCTTCACTTTCCAAAGATCATTCCTATAGCTAATATCCCTACAAATTGATTTGTTATTTGCTTTGCGCATTAAGATATTTTCATAGGGTCAAGGCTTCATCTCAGGTTTACTTACCAATTCCCAAAATCCTTTCTGAAAGAAAGCAAAAGAAATGAAAGATATTGGAAAATGTCTACAAACCTTTGTAATATATATGAGAGTTTTCTGAGTAAATTAAAAACATAAATAAGTTTCCAGTGTAGATCTTATTAACTTTTAGAAAACAATATTAAGAAATTTAGCAGTGCCCATTTTCATTCACACAATGTCTGCTAATTGCAAATTATGTTTATTGTATCATTTAAATCTTATATTCTAATCTATGGTTACCCAACAATTTAGATACTATAAGTTCTTGAAAATGATAAAATTGCATTCCTCTAAAAATATTCTACAATTTTCTCTTTTTTTGGTGGTCATTGATTTTTCTTTCTTATTACTGTGTTTCACTTCATTTTTGCCTCAATTAATTTAGCAATAAAACTGGCAATTAAGTTTCTTTGGGTTAATTCCACACACAATTTACAAGCTTTTCTCTTTTTCAATTCATATATTGCAAGTTGTGGTTCTAGTTCACCACACAGGGAGACAAAAGATTAATTATTTCATGCAATGAGAAATGAATTAAGGAATCGTAGCATTTAAAATCTAACTGAGCAGTATGAGGTTTTGACAATTGTTTGGAAAGCTCTGACAGTTAAAATATATTCCCCACAGCAGTGAATTAAATTCTGAGGCAGATTAAAAAGAAAACAATAACACATTTTAATAAAGAGAATTAATTAACATATGATGATTATTTCAAGTCGTGTTTTATTCTTGGCAGCCAATGGTATCAGCCAGAGGGCAGTAGAATATAGTCTGAACCAGTCTAATGTCATCAAATAAGTTGCTTTGGAAGAGATAGACACTGTCTCACAGACCATGTTAAAACACTAATTTCTAAATTGAAATTATTGGAGCAGAGCAAACCTTCATTTATTTATTTAAGGGGTGTTTCCCACCCTAATACAATTTAATATATGATCAGTAAAAGCAGAATTACAACAGCTATATATCAACATTCTCCTGAGAGTTCTACTTTATTAATGTGCATCATAATTCAGCACAATTTAGCTCATGGTATTCAGGCACCAGAGTAGAATACCTGCTGATTAATATCTGGTATGGAAATTGTAATGTGCTGGTTATGACTTGGATAAGGAATGAGCTTTGCTGATTGACTGTATGAATAGAGTAAATAACAGTTGCGCCTAGTAACTCATCAAAATGATGAGTGATTCCTTGGAGGATTTACCAGTGAAAATTAATCTCTGTTGGACAAAAAAAGTGATTATTAGCAAAGTTTCAGACTACAATTTTCAAATGGCATTAAGAAAACATTATTATTTTTCCCCTCATACTTCTGAGAATGTCTATTTTTTTCTTTTAAGATTTTTTCTGAAGCTAATGCTCTGACATGTTTTTAGGAAAAAATGTACGTAGGTATGTATGAATGATTTTCCAAGAGGTTTTGGCCCTGCATGGATGTAGCAACAACAATAAAGAAATATTTCACGAATCCAAATATAGGCTAGAAAGCATAGCAAGACAATTAGGAATATATTTTTTACATTAGTCATTCCTTTGCATATTGAAATGTTGTTTTAGTAATTTTTATATTTTTATAATAATGTTCAAAATAATCTGAAAAAATGTGACCATAGGTTGTGACCTATTCTTCCCCCATTTATCCAAGAAGTTTTAAAGATGAATAAACATGCATAAATGTTTTCAATATAAAAGTTAAACAACTATACAGTGAATGATTCACACTAAAAATATATCATTTTAAGGATCACATGAGGTGCTCAATAAAACCATAATTCCAAGTGTAGGCTGCTTGATATTTCTCAGAAAATCAGGCAACAACTACTACAAAAACAAAACAAAGCATGCATTAATTAAGCATTTGTTATGTATCATTCTCTGTATTAAGTTCTGGGAATAAAAATACATACAAAAGTATATAATCATTGCTCTCAAGGAGCTTGGTATCTAATGGAGAAGACAATACATAAAAGGATACTCTAGAGAGAAAAGATGGTATGATAGTTGGCAGGGTTCAGAAGTATAACCTAGAGAAATATTTGGAGTTGGCGGGCCTAGGCACCTTTCTTTCTTTATTGTTTTATTTTGTTTTTAAAATTTTAAATATTTTTCCATGCTTATATGATTCATTTTCTTTCCCTCCCCTCATACCTCCCCTCTCCCAGAGCTAACAAGCAAATCCATTGGGTTTTACAAATATTATCACTTGACACCTATTTCCATAATATTCATGTTTGTTCTAGAGTGATTTTTTAGGCCTAAACCCCAAATCACATACATACATATATATATATATATATACGAGGGACCCTCCTTTAAAAGACATTTATACTACAATAGAGAAGTTCCTATATCAGGTGTTACTCAAACCTAGAGTTTATGTTTTTAGGCTCTCATTCAGTATTCTGCATAGTTAGCTATTAGGTTAAGCCACCTAGCAAATATCTTTCCTAGGCCAGGAAAAGATGGATAGTTAGATGTTGATGTTGTTGATGTTGAGGTGTTGATGTTGTTCATGAGGATATTGTTGATGATGTTGATGATGATGAAGATGATGATGAGGAGGAGGAGAATGAGGATGATGATGATGATGATTGAATTTGGAGTGGAAGGTTTTCCTTCCATTTGAAACTTTCTGACCATTCCCACTGTAATAATTAAAATTTTCTTCGAGATTGTCTCCAATCTCTTTTACCCTTGCATTGTACTGGTCTTCTCTTTCCTTTCCCACAAGAGCTTCTTTATGAAATATAAAATTATCCCATTTTATTTTTTCCCATTTCTCTTAGTATTATCCTCTTTTTTAAACACTAGTTTACATATATATGTATATGCATATATGTGTGTGTGTGTATGTTTCCTGTATAGTTTGTCACTATTCCCTCTAAGAGTATTTCTTCTTGTTATCCTGATGATAATAGCAATTTTTAAGAATTGCCAATATCATCTCTTCTTATAGGAATACAAATAATTTGAATTTATTGGGTTCCTTAAAAAAAGGTTTTTGTTTCTTTGTTTGTTTGTTTTCCCCTTTCTTAATTATCTTTTGTTGATTCTCTTGAGTTCTGTATTTGAGCATCATATTTTCTGTTTAATTCAGGTCTTTTCTTTATGAATTCTTCGAAGTTTTCTATTTTATTAAATGATCATACTTTCTGCTGCAATAATTTAGTCATTTTGCTGGGTAGTTGATTCTTGTTTGTAGGCCCATTTCTCTTGCTTTCTGGAATGTCATATTCCATTTCTTCTGGTCCTTCAGTGTGAATGCAGCCAGGTCCTGTGTTATCCTAACTGTGGATCCATGATATCTGAATGGTTTTTTCTTAACATTTTGTAATATCTTTTCCTTGGTCTGGTAGTTCTGGAATTTGGCATAACATTCCTGGACATTGTCAATTAGGGATAAAATGCAGGAAGTGATCTGTTGATTCCTTCAATCTCTACTTTTCCCTATTGTTCAAGAATGTCAAAAAATCATGAATTGGAATATAAAAAAAATCACAAAATGGAAAATAAATAATTAGGCTACATTAAAGTAAAATTTTTTGTATAGACAAAACCAATGCTACCAAAATTAGGAGGGAAGCAACAAATTGGGAAAAAATCTTTATAACAAAAACTCAGACAAAGGTCTAATTATTCAAATATACAGGAGCTAAATCAATTGTACAAAAAAGTGTTCTAAATCTCTTATAATAAGAGAAAGGCAAATCAAAACAACACTGAGGTATCACCTCACACCTAGCAGATTGGCTGAAATGACTACAAGGAAGAGTAATGAATGTTGGAGGGGATGTGGCAAAATTGGGACAATAATGCATTGCTGGTGGAGTTGTGAACTGATCCAACCATTCTGCATGGCAATTAGGAACTATGTTCAAAGGGCATTAAAATACTATCTGCCTTTTGATTAAGCCATAGCACTGCTTGGATTATACCACAAAGAGGCAATAAGGAAAAAGATTTGTACAAAAATATTTATTGCCACACTCTTTGTGGTGACAAAAAATTGGAAAATGAAAAAATTCCCCTCGATTGGGGAATGGCTGAACAAATTGTGGTATCTGTTGGGAATTGAATACTATTATCCTCAAAGGAATAAAGAACTGGGGGAATTCCATGTGAAGTGGAATGACCTCCAGGAGTTGATGCAGAGTGAAAGGAACAGATCCAGGAGAACATTGTACACAGAGACTAATACACTGTGGTACAATCAAACATAACAGAATTCTCTACTAGCAGCAATGGAAGGTTTCAGAGCAAAGCTGAGGTACTTATGAGAAAGAAAACTAGCAACATTAAGAGGAAGAATTGTAGGAGGAGTAACACAGAAGAAAAACAACTGCTTGAACACATGGGCTGATGGGGATATTATTGGGGATGTAGACACTTAAAGATTACTCTAGTCCAACTATCAATAATATGGAATTAGGTCTTGATTAATGATACATGTAAAAACCAGTGGAATTGCGCATTGGCTAAGAGGGAAAGAACATAAAATATGTAACTATGGGAAAATATTGAAAATAAAAACTAAAAAAAAATATGAAAAATGTTGGCACAGTTTTCTTAGATAATTTCCTGTAGAATGAGGACTAGGCTTTTTCTTTTATCATGAATTCCAGGGAGTACAATAATTCCTAAATTGCCTCTTCTAGATCTATTTTCCAGGTCTGTAATTTTATCAATGAGGTATTTCATATTTTCCTCAATTTTTTCATTCTTTTGATTTTGTTTTATAGACTTTTGTTGCCTTGGGAAGTCATTTGCTTCTAGTTGTTGGATCCTAATTTTTAAAAACTGAATTTCATCCCTGGCTTTTTGGTCATCCTCTTTCTGAATAATTTTTCTTTTTAGGTTGGCCATCATTCACCTTCTTTGCCTCACTTTCAAGCCAGTCAATTCTGGCTTTCAAGACAATATTTTTGTGTTTTAGTTCATGTGCCTTTGTTTCCATATGACTTATTTTGCTTTTTAAGTTCTTTTCCCAATTATCTTCAGCCTATCTTAATTATTTCTTTTAATTCTATTTTGAGGTCTTCCACAGCCTTAGTGCAATTTGCTAGAGCTTCTGCATTTTTGCTTGGTGTTCCTTGGTCTTCCTCTGTTCCAATTGTACTTTATTTACAACCTGTATAGAAGCTGTCAATTTTAATATCTTCTTTTTTTTCTTTTTTCTATTCTTTATTTTTATTTTTTCCTTCCATCCCCCTGTCATTAGCTATAATCTTGCACCTCTGATTATTTGCTAGATCTATGGATTTGGGCTATTCTGTACTGAAGGGGCTTCTTCTCTACTCTGCTGAATGACTAGATAAGTCTGATGGAGTAGTAATGATCCCTGTGGTCAGATCTTCCCCATTAGTCAGCAGAAGCTTAAGGTCTAGGTGAAGGTTTAGAGTCTGAAGTGAGCTGGGCTTCCCACCTTGTTATCAAGGTATTTTGTCCTGGTTACAGCCTTTGGCTTGGGATCTAAGTAAGCAGGCCTTTATTTTTTTAAATGTATAATTAATTAATTTAGAATATTTTTCCATGGTTACAAGATTCATGCTCTTTCCCTCCCCTCCCACCATTCTCCTCTTATAGCTGATGCTCAATTCCACTGGGTTTTACATGTGTCATTGATCAAGACCTATTTCTATATTATTGATATTTGCACTAGGGTGATCATTTCTTATAAGACCCACAGAATTGTCCTGGATCATTGCATTGCTACTAGTAGAGAAGTCCACTGCATTCAATTGTACCACAGTGTATCAGTCTCTGTGTACAATGTTCTACTGGTTCTGCTCCTTTCACTCTGTATCAATTCCTGGACGTCATTCTATTTCACATGGAATTCCTCCAGTTCCTTATTCCTTTGAGCACAATAGTATTCCATTCCCAACAAATACTACAATTTATTCAGCCATTCCCCAATTGAAGGACATCCCTCTATTTCCAGGTTTTTGACACTACAAAGAGCGGGGCTATGAATATTTTTGAACAAGTGTTTTTTCCCTATGATCTCTTTGGGGTATGAACCCAGCAGTGGTATGGCTGGATCAAAGGGCAGGGAGTCTTTTGATGCATTTTGGACATAGTTTCAAATTGCCATCCTGAATGGTTGGATCAATTCAAGGTTCTACCAACCATGCATTAATGTTTCAATTTTGCCATATCCCCTCCAACATTTATCACTTTCCTATGCTGTCATGTTAGCCAATCTTCTAGGTGTTAGGTGTTACCTCAGAGTTGTTTTGATTTACATTTCTCTTATTATAAGAGATTTAGAACACTTTTTCATGTGCTTACTGATAGTTTTGATTTCCTTATCTGAAAACTGCCTATTCATGTTCCTTGCCCATTTATCAATTGGGGAATGGCATAATTTTTTGTACAATTGATTTAACTCCTTGCAAATTTCAGTCATTAACTCTTTGTCAGAAGTTTTTGTTACAACGATTTTTCCCAATTTGTTGTTTCCCTTCCAATTTTGGTTGCATTGGTTTTGTTTCTACAAAAAAATTCTAAATTAATGTAATCAAAGTTATATATTTTACATTTTGTAATTTTTTTCTAAGTCTTCCTTGGTCTAAAAATATTTCCTTTCCCAAAGATCTGACAACTATACTATTCTGTGTTTACCTAATTTATTTATAGTTTCCCCGTTTATATTCAAGTCATTCACCCATTATGAGTTTATATTGATGTAGGGTGTGGGATGTTACTCTAAATCTAATCTCTCCCATACTGTTTTCCAATTTTCCCAGGAGTTTTTGTCAAATACTGAGTACCATAATTTTGATGACCACTGCTTTGTAGTACAGCTTAAGATTTGCTACTGCTAGGCCATCTCCCTTCACATTTTTTTTCATTATTTTCCTTGATATTCTTGATATTTTGTTCTTCCAAATGTACTTTGTTATATTTTTCTCATTCTGTAAAAATATTTCTTGGTAGTTTGATAGGTATGGCACTAAATAAATAATTTAATTCAGGTAGGATTGTCATTCTTATTATGTTAGCTTATCCCACTTATGAGCAATTAATGTTTCTCCATTTTAATTGTGTTGAGAGTGTTTTTTAGTTGTGTTTGTAAAATTCCTGGGTTTGTTTTGACAGATAGATTCTTAAGTATTTTATTTCCTATTGGGGGATTTTAAATGAAATTTCTCTTTTTAACTCTTGCTGCTGAAGTGTGTTGGAAATATGTAGAAATACTGATGATTTATGTGCATTTATTTTGTATCCTGCAACTTTGCTAAAGTTGTTGATTATTTCTACTAGCTTTTAAGTTGATTATCTAGGATTTTTTAAGTATACCATCATATCATCTGCAAAGAGTGATAGCTTAGTCTCCTCCTTGCCTATTTTGATACCTTCAATTTCTTTTTCTTCTCTAATTGCCACTGTAGTATTTCTAGTACCATGTCAAATGATAGAGGTGATAATGGGTATCCTTGTTTTACTCTTGATCTTATTGGCATGGCTTCTAATTTATCTCCATTGCAGATTATGTTTGTTGATGGTTTTAAATATATACTGTTTCTTATTTTTAGAAAAGGCCCTTCTATTCCTATACTTTCTAGTGTTTTCAGTAGGAAAAAGTATTGTATTTTATCAAAGGCTTTTCCTGCATCTATTGAGATAATCATGTGATTTTGTTGGTTTGCTGTATGATATGGTCAATTATGTGGATGGTTTTCCTAATATTGAACGATCCTTGCATTCCTGGTGTAAATCCCACTTGATCATAATGAATAACTCTCTTGATGACTTGCTGGAGACTTTTTGCTAGTATTCTACTTAAGATTTTTGTATCTATAATCATGAAGGAGATTCTTCTGTAGTTTTCTTTCTCTGTTTTTGGTCTACCTGGCAATTACATTCCTGGGAGTTGGCTTTTGATGATTTAATGTAGAGGGTGATCCATGGGCTCTTTCAATGCCTATTTTGCTCTCTTGTTCAAGAAAATCAGGGCAATCTTTTTGGATAATTTCTTGTAGTATGATTTCAAGGTTCCTGTTTTTTTCTGATTTTTTCAGGAAGACCAATGATTCCCTCTTCTAGTCCTGTTTTTGGTCAGTCATTTTCTCAGTGAGAAATTTCATGTTTCCTTCTACTTTGTCAGTTTTTTAACTTTGATTTATTAATTCTTGCTGTCTTGTGAGATCATTAGCTTCTACTTACCCTATTCTAGTCTTTAAAGACTTGTGTATGGCTATAATCTTTTGATTTTTCCTTTTCAGTCTATTCTATCCGGCTTTTCATAACTTCTAGCAGGCAATTTCTGCTCTTCAATTTGCTTATAATATCATTTGCTTTCTGGACTTCAATTTCCAAAAGCAAAATTTTTACTTTTAAAATTTTATTTCCTTTTTTTAAATATTTCCCATTTTCTTGTCAAGTTTCTTCTATTTTTTTTTACCTTGGTTCTCCAATTCCAGCCTTATTTCTTGGAGAGCTTGTGACAAATTTCCAATTTTTTTGCAAAGTTTGGATGTGTTTGCATATTTTCCCTCCCCTGCAGTTTCTTATTTTTTGGCATTTGTACCTTGGGCATTCCTGGTTAGTTTTCTTTTTTTTTAAATAAAAACACTTACCTTCCATTGGCTCCAAGGCAGAAGAGTGATAAGGGCTAGGAAATGGGGATTAAGTGACTTGTCCAGGATCACAAAGCTAGCAAGTGTCTGAGGTCAGATTTGAACCCAGGATCTGTTGTCTCTAGACCTGGCTCTCAATACACTGATATACCCTGCTGCCCCCCCCTGGTTAGTTTTCTCTTGCCTTCTCAGCCAGAAGTCTGCTTGAGGAGGTTAGGCAGCTCTTGGTGTATTGTGCTTCAGCAGTTTTGCCCAAAGTCTATTTTTTTTAGTCTTCACAGTGCTACAGCTGAATTAAAAGGCAGATAGTTATTTAATGCCCTTTGAACATAGTTCCAAATTGCCATCCAGAATGGTTGGATCAGTTCACAACTCCACCAGCAATTCATTAATATCTGAATTTTGCCACATCCCCTCCAACATTCATTACTCTTCCTTGTTGTAATTTTAGCTCATCTTCTAGGTGTGTGGTGATACAACAGTGTTGTTTTGATTTGCATTTCTCTAATTATTAGAGATTTAGAACACTTTCTCATGTTGTAATTGATAAATTTGATTTCCTTATCTGAGAATTGTCTATTCATGTCCCTTGCCTATTTATTGATTGGGAAATGGCTTGAATTTTTATACAATTGATTTAGTTCCTTATATATGTGAGTAATTAGACCCTTATCTGAGTTTTTTGTTATAAAGATTTTCCCCAAATTTATTGTTTCCCTTCTGATGTTGGTAACATTTGGTTTTGTCTATACAAATGTATAGTGTATAATGTAGTCAAAATTTTATATTTTATATTTTATATATTGTGATACTTTTCTAACTCTTGCTTTGTTTTAAAATGTTTTCTTTCCATCACCTCTATTATTCAACACAGTACTAGAAACACCAGCAGTTGCAATTAGAGAAGAAAAAGAAATTGAAGGTATCAAAATAGGCAAGGAGGAGACTAAGCTATCACTCTTTGCAGATGATATGATGGTATACTTAAAAAATCCTAGAGAATCCACTAAGAAGCTTGTAGAAATAATCAACAACTTTAGCAAAGTTGCAGGATACAAAATAAGTGCACATAAATCATCAGCATTTCTATACATTTCCAACACACTAGAGAAGCAAGAAGTAGAAAGAGAAACACCATTTAAAATCACCCTAGACAATATAAAGTAATTAGGAATCTATCGACCAAAACAAACACAGCAATTATATGAAAACAACTACAAAACACTTTCCAAACAAATAAAACTGGTTCTAAACAATTGGAAAGCCATTGATTGCTCATGGGTAGGTCGAACTAACATAATAAAAATGACAATTCTACCCAAATTAATTTACCTATTTAGCGCCATACCTATCAAGCTACCAAGAAACTTCTTTACTGAATTAGAAAAAAAACTATAAGAAATTTCATTTGGATCAAGAATATCAAGGGAAATACTGAAAAAAAAATGTGAAGGAAGGGGGCCTAGCAGTACCAGATATTAAACTATACTATAAAGCAGCAGTCATCAAAACAATATGGTACTGGCTAAGAGATAGAGAGGAGGATCAATGGAATAGACTTGGGATAAATGACATCAGCAAGACAGTGTATGATAAACCCAAAGAGCCCAACTTTTGGGACATGAATCCACTATTTGACAAAAACTGCTGGGAAATTTGGAAAACAATATGGGAGAGATTAGGTCTAGATCAACATCTCACACCCTACACCAAGATAAATTCTGAATGGGTGAATGACTTGAATATAAAGAGGGAAACTATAAATAAGTTAAGTGAACCCAGAATAGTATACTTGTCAGATCTCTGGGAAAGGAAAGACTTTAAAACCAAGCAAGAGTTAGAGAAAATTACAAAATGTAAATTAAATGGTTTTGATTATATTAAACTAAAAAGGTTTTGTACAAACAAAAACAATGTAGTCAAAATCAGAAGGGAAACAACAAATTGGGAAAAAATCTTTATAACGAAAAACTCTGACAGGGGTCTAATTACTCAAATATACAAGGAGTTAAAGCAATTGTATAAAAAATCAAGCCATTCCCCAATTGATAAATGGGCAAGAGACATGAATAGGCAATTTTCAGGTAAAGAAATCAAAAGTATCAATAAGCACATGAGAATGTGTTCCAAATCTCTAATAATTAGAGAAATGCAAATCAAAACAACTCTGAGGTATCACCTCACAACTAGCAGATAGGCTAAAATGAAATAAGGGGAGAGTAATGAATGTTGGAGGGGATGTGGCAAAATTGGGACATTAATGCATTGCTGGTGGAGTTGTGAACTGATCCAACCATTCTGGCTGGCAATTTGGAATCATGCTCAAGGGGCTATAAAAGAATGCCTGCCCTTTGATCCAGCCATACCATTGTTGGGTTTGTACCCCAAAGAGATCATAGATAAACAGACTTGTACAAAAATATTTATAGCTGCACTTTTTGTGGTGGCAACAAACTGGAAAATGAGGGTATGTCCTTCAATTGGGGAATGGCTGAACAAACTGTGGTATATGCGGGTGACGGAATACTATTGTTCTAAAAGGAATAATAAACTGGAGGAGTTCCAGGCGAACTGGAGAGACCTCCAGGAACAGATGCAGAGTGAAAGGAGCAGAGTCAGAAGAACATTGTACACAGAGACTGATATACTGTGGTAAAATCGAATGTAATGGACTTCTGTACCAGCAACAATGCAATGACCCAGGACAGCTCTGAGGGATTTATGGTAAAGAACGCTACCTTCATTCAGAGGAAGAACTGCAGGAGAGGAAACATATAAGAAAAGCCACTGCTTGAACACATGGGTCAGGGTGGACGTGATTGGGGATGTGGACTCGAAACTACCACACCAATGCAACCACCAACAATTTGGAAATAGGTCTTTATCAAGGACACATGACAAAACCAGTGGAAATGTGCATTGACCATGGGTGGGGGGAGTGCGGGGGGTGAAGGGGAAAGTAGGAGCATGAATCATGTAACCATGTTAAAAATGATTATTAATAAATGTTTAAATTTAAAAAAAATAAATAAAATCTTTTCTTTCCCATAGACCTGACAAGTATACTATTCTATGCTCACTCAATTTACCTATAATTCCCTTCTTTACATTCAAGTCATTCACCCATTCTGAGTTTATCACGGTATATGGTGTAAGATGCTGATCTAGGTCCAATCTCTCCCATATTGTTTTCCAATTTTCCCAGCAGCTTTTGTCAAAGAGTGAGTTTTTGTCCCCAAAGCTGGGTTCTTTGGGTTTATCAAAAACTGTCTTGCTGAGGTCTCTTATCCCTAGTCTATTCTACTATTCCTCCCTTCTGTCTCTTTGCCAGTTCCATATTGTTTTAATGACTACTGCTTTATAGTACAGTTTAAGATATGGTACTGTTAGACCATCTTCTTCATATTTTTTTTTCATTATTTCCATTGATATCCTTGGTCTTTTGTTCTTCTAAATGAATTTTGCTATAGTTTTTTTTCTAGTTCTGTAAAAAAGTTATTTGGTAGTTTGATAGTTATAGCCCTAAAGAGGTAAACTAATTTGGGTAGGATGATCATTATTATTATGTTAGCTCATCCTACCCATGAGCACTCAATGTTTTTCCGATTGTTTAGATCTAGTTTTAATTGTGTGGAAAGGGTTTCATAGTTGTGTTCAGATAATTCCTATGTTTGTCTTGGCAGATAGATTCCTAAGTATTTTATATTGTCTAGGGTGATTTCAAATTGAATTTCTTTTTCTATCTCTTCCTGATGTGATGTATTGAAAATATAGAGAAATAGTGATGATTTATGTGCATTTATTTTGTATTCTGCAACTTTGCTAAAGTTGTTGATTATTTCAACTAACTTTTAATTTTTTTAATATTTTATTTTTTAGAAAAATTTTCCATGATTCCATGATTCATGTTTTTACTTTCCCCTTAACCCGCCCTTTGTCCCCCCCAAAGCTGATGTGCACTTCCACTGGTTTTAACATGTGTCATTGATCAAGATTTATTTTCATATTATTGATACTTGCATTGGTGTGATCATTTCAAGTCTACATCCCCAATCATGTTTGCATCAACCCTTGTGTTTAAGCAGTTGTTTTTCTTCTGTGTTTCCACTTCTGTAGTGCTTTCTCTGAGAGTGGAGAGCATTCTTTTCCATAAATCCCTCAGAATTGTCCATGGTCATTCCACTGCTGCTAGTTCAGAAGTCCATTACATTCTATTTTACCACAGTGTATCAGTCTCTGTGTACAATGTTCTCCTGGTTCTGCTCCTTTCACTCTGCATCAATTCCTGGAGGTCATTCCAGTTCACATGGAATTCCTCCAGTTTATTATTCCTTTGATCATAATAGTATTCCACCACCAGCATATACCACAATTTGTTCAGTCATTCCCCAATTGAATGGCATACCCTAATTTTCAAGTTTTTTCCACCACAAAAAGTGTGGCTGTAAATATTTTCATACAAGTCTGTTTATCTATGATCTCTTTCAGGTACAAATTGAACAATGCTATGGTTGTATTGAAGGGCAGGCAGGGGTTTAGAGCTCCTTGGGCATAGTCCCAAATTGCCATCCAGAATGGTTGGATCAGTTCTGAATTCCACCAGCGATGCATTAATGCCCCAATTTTGCCTCATCCCTTCCAACATTTATTTTCACCTGCTATCATTTTAGCCAACGTGCTAGGTGTGAGGTGGTACCTCAGAGTTGTTTTCATTTGTATTTCTCTATAATTATTAGAGATTTAGAACACTTTCTCATGTGCTTATTAATAGTTTTGATTCCTTTATCTGAAAATTGCCTATTCATGGCCTTTGCCCATTTATCAACTAGGGAATGGCATGATTTATTATACAATTGACTTAGCTCCTTGTATATTTGAGTAATTAAAGCTCTGTCAGAGTTTTTTGTTATAAAGATTTTTTCCCAGTTTGTTGTTTCTTTTCTGATTTTGGTTGGATTATTTTTGTTTATACAAAACCTTTTTAATTGAATTGAATTGAAATTATTTAATTTAAAATTTTTAATTTTTTCTAATTCTTGCTTGATTTTAAAATCTTTCCTTTCCCAGAGATCTGACAAGTACACTATTCTGTGCTCACCTAATTTACTTATAGTTTCCTTCTTTATATTCAAGTCATTCACCCACTCTAAATTTAGCTTGATATAGGGTGTGAGATGTTGATCTAAACCTAATCTCTCCAATATTGTTTTCCAATTCTCCCAACAGTTTTTTTTCAAATAGAGGATTTTTGTCCCCAAAGTTGGGCTCTTTAAATTTATCATAGACTATCTTGCTGATGTCACTTACCTCTAGTCCCTTCCACTGATCCTCCCTTTAGTCTCTTAGCCTGTACCATATTGTTTTTTTAAACATTTATTAATATTCATCTTTCCCCTTCACCCCCGCTTTTCCCCCACCCATAGCCAATGCATATTTCCACTGGTTGAAACATGTGTCCTTGTTCAAGACCTATTTCCAAATTGTTGTTAGTTGCATTGGTGTGGTAGTTTGGAGTCCACATCTCCAATCATATCCTCCTCAGCCCATGCATTCAAGCATTTGTTTTTCTTATGTTTCTCTCCTGAAGTTCTTCCTCTGAATGTGGGTAGCGTTCTTTACCATACATCCCTCAGAGCTGTCTTGTATCATTTCTTTCTGCTGGTACAGAAGTCCATTACATTCTAATTTTACCATAGTATATCAGTCTCTGTGTATAGTGTTCTTCCAACTCTGCTCCTTTCGCTCTGCATCAGTTCCCAGAGGTCTCTCCAGTTCGCCTGGAACTCCTCCAGTTTATTATTCCTTTTAGCAAAATAGTATTCAATCATCCGCATATACCACAGTTTGTTCAGCCATTTCTACCCTCACCCTGTGAATTATTCTTCTGATTACTATAATAGTGGATACTATAATAGTGAATAGAGTTCACTACAGAGAATTATTCATAACATTTCTCTACATAGGAATACATATAATTAGATCTTACTGAGGCCCTTAAAAAGGCAAATTTAAAAATTATAAGTTTTCTTTCTTTCCCCTCTGTTTCTTATTTACCTTTTCATGTTTCTCTCGATTTTTGTGGTTGGATATAAAACTTTCCATTTAGCCCTGGTCTTTTCTGTGCAAATACTTGTAGTTCTTCAATTTTGTTGAATGCCCATACTTTCCCCTGGAAATATATAGTCAATTTTGATGGTTAGTTGATCCGTGGTTGCAGGCCCAGCTCTCTTGCCTTTTTCAATATTGCATTCCAAGCCTTGCTGTCTTTTAGCGTGGAGGCTGCCAGATCCTGTGTGATCCTGATTGCTGTTCCTTGATATTTGAATTGTCTTTCTGGCTTCTTGTAAGATTTTTTCCTTTGCTTGAAAGCTCTTGAATTTGGCAATTATATTTCTGGCCGTTTTCTTCTCTGGATCGAATGTGGTGAGTGTTCTATGAATCGTTTCAATGTCTATATTGCCCTCTTGTTGTAGGACTTCAGGGCAATTTTGCTGAATAATTTCTTTTAGTATGGAGTCCAGGTTTCTATTAATTTCTGGTTTTTCTGGAAGACCAATTATTCTCAAATTGTCTCTTCTAAACCAGTT
Organism: Gracilinanus agilis; assembly: GCF_016433145.1. Taxonomy (NCBI): domain Eukaryota; kingdom Metazoa; phylum Chordata; class Mammalia; order Didelphimorphia; family Didelphidae; genus Gracilinanus; species Gracilinanus agilis. The sequence continues at coordinate 444,432,989 of NC_058130.1, read as the reverse complement.
TTCTTGGTCTGTCACTTTCTCATTCAGATATTTCATATTTCCTTCTATTTTTTCAGTCTTTTGACTTTGTTTAATTTGTTCTTGTTGTCTTGAGAGATCATTAGCTTCTAGCTGCTCAATTCTAGCCTTTAGGGACTGGTTTTCGGCTCTAAACTTTTTGTTTTCAGCTATGATCTTTTGGTTTTCTTTTTCAATCTGGTTCACTTTGCTTATCAGTTCATTTGATTTCTGAGCCTCACTTTCCAATTGCAAGATTCTACCTTTTAAACTGTTATTTTCTTGCCAGATCTCTTCCATCTTCCTCAGAATCTCAGTTTTGAACTCTTCCATAGCTTGTGACCCATTTTCCTTATTTGAGGAGGGTCCGGATGCTTGTTTGTTCTCCTCCTCTGTTTGCTCGGTTGTCTGGATTTTCTCTGTGTAAAAGTTGTCGAGTGTTAAAGACTTCTTTTTCTTGTTGTTAATCTTTCTCTTCTGAACTTCCTGAGTCTGGGTAGCCATCATTAGCCCAGCAGCTTCTCAGCTTTATCCTTGCACTTGGGGTGTGTTCGCGGTCTTTTGGGTCCTGAGGTCTGAGTTCTGGTTTTTTCCAAGGTCAAGCCCCCTGGTGGACCCCCTTGCTTGATCCTCTGCTGGAGGTTCATTTACAAGTCTCAGGGAGCTGCTTCCACAGTCGTATACCCGTCTGCGCTGGTTCCCCACTCAGGATTTCAGAGCTTTAGCTCGTGGTTGTGTCTGACTCCACCCACGCCTCCTCCACACCTGTGCTCTGTTCCCACACTCAGATTTCGCGTACGTTCTTTGGCTTATTGGGGTCCCAAATCTTGCTGCTCTCAGGAACAGGCCCTGGAGCTGCCAATGACTCGATAGGTACCCCAAAGTTGCTCTATTTCTTTTTAACTGGCTTCGGCGCTATAGGTGGTGTGTGTGGAGGGGGTGCGGGTGGTGTGGTTGCTCAGCCCGTGATTTAGTGAGAGCTGTTTCACCCCTTTATAGCATGGAAATGTCCTGATTCCACGTACCTTCCACACTGCACCCTGTTGTGGGGTTCCTCCATTCTTCTGGACTTGTTTTTATGTCCCCTTCAGGAGTTTTCTTTTCTTTTTTTTTTTTTTTTAATTTTTAAACCCTTAACTTCTGTGTATTGACTTATAGGTGGAAGAGTGATAAGGGTAGGCAATGGGGGTCAAGTGACTTGCCCAGGGTCACACAGCTGGGAAGTGTCTGAGGCTGGATTTGAACCTAGGACCTCCCGTCTCTAGGCCTGGCTCTCAATCCACTGAGCTACTCAGCTGCCCCCTCCCTTGAGGAGTTTTGTGTGTTTCGGTCAGTAGAGGTTAAAAGCTGCTTTTTACTCTGCAGCCATCTTAACCCGGAACTCTTCTCCCTTAATTTTTAGTATTTCTAATTGAGTTTTCATCTGGGCGTTTTTAATTTGCTCTCTTTCTAATTTTTTGAGTTGCATGCCCAATTCATTCATCTCTGCCTTCCTTAGTTTGTTAATATATGCACTCAAGGATATAAATTTCCCCCTGAGTACTGCCTTGGCTGCATACCACAGAGTTTGGTAGGATGTCTCATCATTGTCATTCTCTTCACTGAAATTGTTGATTGTTTCTATGATTTCTTCTTTGACAAATTGGTTTTGGAGAATCATATTATTTAATTTCCAATTAGTTTTTGATTTTCCTGTCCAGGTGCCCTTACTAATTATTATTTTTATTGCATTATGATCTGAGAAGGTTACATTTATTATATCTGCTCTTTTGCATTTTTTTGCAATGAGTCTATGCCCTATTACATGGTCAATCTTTGTGAATATACCATGTGCAGCTAAAAAGAGGGTGTATTCCTTTTTGTTCCTATTTATTTTTCTCCACATATCAATTAAATCTAATTTTTCTAGGACTTCATTCACCTCTATTACCTCTTTCTTATTTATTTTTTTGGTTTGATTTATCTAGATCTGAAAGGGGAATATTTAGATCTCCCACTATTATGGTTTTACTATCTTTTTCCTTCTTGAGGTCTGCCAGTTTCTCCTTTATGAATCTAGATGCTAAACCACTTGGTGCATACATATTGAGCAGTGTTATTTCCTCATTGTTTATAATGCCTTTAATTCAGGATGTAATGACCTTGCCTGTCTTTTTCAATCACATATATTTTTACTTCGTCTTTGTCAGAGATCATAATAGCCACTCCTGCCTTCTTTTTCTCAATTGATGTCCAATAGATTTTGCTCACGCCCTTAACCTTAAACCTGTGTATGTCTATCCACCTCATATGTGTTTCTTGTAGACAACATAAGGTAGGATTTTGGTTCCTGATCTACTCTGCTATTTGCTTCCGTTTTATGAGGGAGTTCATCCCATTCACATTCAGAGTAATAATTATTAGTTGTGCTTTCACTGACATTTTTGTATCTTCCCCTATTTTTCTTTAACTTAGAAACTCTTGAATTTGGTAATTATATTTCTGAGGGTTGACTTTTGAGGATTTATGTAGAAGGTGATCTATGGATCCTTTCAATTTTTATTTTGCCCTCTTGTTGAAGAACATCAGGGTGGTTTTCTTGGAAAATTTTTTTGCAGTATGGTGTCCAAATTTCTATTAATTTCTGATATTTCCCAGAAGACCAATAATTCTCAAGTTGTCTCTTCTAGACCTGTTTTCTTGATCTATTATCCTCTCATTGAGTTATTTTATGTTTCCTTCTATTTTGTTAGTCTTTTGACTTTGCTTTATAAATTCTTGCTGTCTTTTGAGATCATTGGCTTCCACTTGCCCAATTCTAGCCTTTAAAAACTGTTTTTGTCTATAATTTTTTTGGTTTTCCCTTTTAATCTGCTGTATCTGACTATTCAAGGCTTCCAGCTGATCATTTCTGGTCTTCAATTTGCTTATCATTTCATTTGATTTCTGAGCCTCATTTTCCAATTGCAAAATTTTGCCTTTTAAACTGTTATTTTCTTACCAGATCTCTTCCATCTTTCTCACGATCTCATATTTGAACTCTTCAAGAGCTTGTGACCAATTTTAATTTTTTTGGGAAGTTTTAGATGTCTTTAATTGTTTGTCCTCTGTTTTCTTATGTTTTTTCTGTGCAGAAATTATCAAGTGTTAGAGCTTTTTTCTTGGCCTTCTTGTTGTTTATTTCTTTAGCCTTGCTTGGTATCATTATGTTTTCTCAGCCAGAAGTCTGAGTAAGGCAAGCTGACTCTCTTCATATGAAGTTAGGTAACAGTTTTTGCCTGAGGCTCCTTTGTGAGTCTCCTGGCTTCCACTGTCTGCTAGGTCTTTGTTGTCTGTCACCCCACGCAGGCTCACTCTTGAGGCCAAGGTTTGTATTCCCCAGCCTCCTGGGTTCTCTGGTCTAGCTATTTTCTGGATCAAGCCCCTGTGGTCCTAGTAGACAGCCCACTGGCTGGAAATTGGCCCATGTTTGCTCCTCCACCAGAGGTTTTCCCCTGAGTCTCAGCATGCTGCTGCTGCCTCTCTCAGCCTCACTCCTGTGTCCAAGGTCTACTCTTTCCAACCTCTTGGGGACTCAGGTCTTGCTGCTCTCAGGGGCAACCTCCTAGTGGTGCCAGTTAACTGCCAGGGAGCTAGATTTTGTGCCCCTGCTCGATCTATCTCTGGTGCACAGCCTCTGACTCTGGTACTGTGGGTAAGGTGGGGGAGGGTTTATCTGCTCATGTTTTGATGGGAGTTATTTTCCACCCTTATAGTATGGAAGTGCCCAATTCCCATGTACTTTCAATACTGAGCTCTATTGTGGGGTCCCTTCTTTCATCTGGATTTGGTTTTTTGTCCTTTGGAAGTATGCCTTTGGTTGGTAGTGAGGAGAGTTATAGTGCCCTGCTTCTACTTTGCAGCCATCTTAACCTGGAAGTCTTAAATTGAATTTTTTAAAAAAGGAACAATCAGCATGACAGATTTTTGTTGAAAACTTGGTTTTGTAGATGAGATCTAACATTATATACTCAAGAAAACTCACAGACAAAAATGTTAACTCCCACATTTATCATCTGTCTCTCCAAAAAGTTTATATGGAAAGCCCATCCAGTCAAAACCAAAACCCTCACTCCCTTGAATCGGCATCTAGTTGTTTTTTTTTTTCCAAAAGAAAGCATTCTTCTTATTGTGTTTTTGACTTGAAATGTCCTCATAAGGCTCTGTCAATGACTAGAAGATAGAATAAAAACCCCATAATGCATTCAAATGATAGGAGAAAAAATGAGAAGATATTCACATTCTGCCTTCTTTCCTTTTATCTTGTCTCCTCCACCCTAACCTCCAGTTTCCTCCTTGGTCCACATGTTTTCTTGGCCTCCTCTGCCACCTCCTTTGCTCCCAAAACCTACATGATCACTGAAGCCACAACAAGCCCTTTAACATCCTAATTCATTGGGCTTTGCCCACTCTAGAATGACTTTGTTTCCATGAATCTCTCTATCTTCCATATTCTCTTTTAAACCTTTTGCTTCTTTTTCTGAGTTGAAGTCCACAAAAGTGAACCCTTCCCAAAACCCCAGGCTCCTTGTCTGTGCCTATTATGGCATTCAATGAACCTTGAAAAAAATATTTTAATGTCTCTTTCTATCATGTCTTTGGACAGACCTTTGACAAACAAGGTTTTTTAATCCTGATTCCTTGGGGCTGTATTTGCTGTCTTCTGTCCCTTCAGCACCAGCCAATTGGTTCTACCTTCAATATCTATGTTGTTACAGGAATTCAAAACTTCTTTACTATCCTCCTTAGAGTCAAATTCAATGAAAACAGATTCTTTATATGACTTTGTTCTTGGGCAGGCTGATGGATGTGATCTTCTCAAACCCTTTCTGTAAAATCTCTTTGAGGGCCATAAGGCAATATTGTTCAGCACCAGTGTCTTGGGGAGTCCAACTGCTTTCTGTTGTTCCCACTCCACAAATTGTCCTCCCTACTTCCTTAGTAGTCTAGTCCTTGATTTTTCCCATCCTTAGTGCATGTAAATATGACCTCAATAAAGTCTTCAAATGCTTCCTTGGGATTCTCCTGAATTACTTATTTAAGCAGATTCATCTCAAATCATTAAATTCATCAAACTATTTATTATTAGCCTGCTCATTGTTTCTCAAGGCATGTTAGTATTCCATAACAATCACATACCATCCCCTAATTGATGGACATCCTTTCAGTTTCCAATTCTTTGTCATTCAAATGAAGAGCTGCTATAAGCATATGGCTATTTCTCCTCTTTCCCCAAACTTTTTGGGAAACAGAACTGGTAGAGATATTTCTTTGACTAAGGCTATATACAGAACTTTCCTGATCTTTAATTCTAATTTCTTAATTCTGTTGATGATTATCATTTGAGCTTGTATCTGTCTTGTTTATACATAGTTACTTGCATATTGTCTCCTCAATTAGAATATGAGCTCCTTGTGAGTAGGTAGTTTTTATTGATTCATTGATGTATTTATTTATTGCTTTCATTTGCATTACCAGTAGTTCACAATGCCTGGACCATATTAGATGCTTAATAAATTGTATCTGACTGATGGAAAAAATAAATTATGAAGAGATTTTTAGTGTTGGTTATCCTTCATTAAGTTTACATGATCATTAATTTGAGAATGACATGTATTTTTCTAATAATTTATTTTCCTCCCTAAATTTTTTTTCTGGCCCTAATGATAGCATAAATAATTTATATATATATATAGTATTTTAGCATAATTTTAATTATTATATATATATAACTTAAATACTGTTTTTATTTTTAATCATTTGTATTCTTTCCAGGTATATACGTTTTTCATAATATCTGGGACAATTCCTTTACATTTCTTGTGCATATATACTTTTAGTTTTCTAAGTTATCCAAAATTACAGAAATCATATCAGAACATTACAATCACCTCCAGGACTGGTATATGTATATCTTTATACAGTATCCCTTTGAGGTTAGTTTTTTTGCCTGTATTTCCAGAGGTTTTTATTTCTGTATAATTATAGATTCTTCTATTGTAAGCAGGACTTGCTGCTATTGATATTATCAATGACCTTTCAATTAAATGATCTACATTAGTTATTTATTTGAATTTTTCTAACATTCATTTTAACTTTAATTTTGCCTCATTTCTTTTTATGAAATTTAAACTGTTTAAGCATTTCCTTTGCTCTTTTAATTTTCTTAGCTTTGCCAATTTCTACTTCTTGTAATTTTTCATTGAAAGCATCTCTTAAATATATACATCTATTACTTTTATTATTCAGGTCATTCATTTGCTCTTATAGTAAGATTATGATTTTAAAGACAATCTGCCTCAATTTTGTTTGTGTAAAAAAAGAGAAAAAATATTAATTCTCTTTTTTCTTAAATTTTTCTTTTTTCTATTTGCTTTAATTGGGTTTTAAGCACTCTAGCTCATTTTCAAATATTCATTCTTAAATATGGGATTAATCCAAAGCATTTTTGTTAATGATAACTTTTAGCCTAATCCCTTCCTTGGAGAGAATAGAGAAAAAGAAAATATAATTTCTTTGAATAGCTGAACATCTTAACTATTGTTATTTTTACTTCCTGTTCATTAACTATGGGTAGACATCATTAAAATTATCAAAGGATTTTAAATTTAACAAATACTTTTCCCTCCTTGGTAAACTTTTTTTTTAATGATTGCCTGCCATTTCAGTTTTAAACCCCTCATGTATCCCACCCCAATAAAATATCCAAAAAGAAATCATAGCTTTTTCAGAAGTCTTGGGAGGAACCCTGATTGTGCACTTACAATTTTTTCAAGTTCAAGCTTTATTGCATTTTTTGTAGTCATAATTCATTCTATAGATGTATTTAGACAGAGATTAAACTAGGAAAAAAACCATTTAATTTTTAGATTCCATAGTGACTTTCACACATGGAAAGTTTGCTAATGACATTCCAAAAGAAACAGACCAAGACAACCTAGTCTTTGTAAATATCATTCATTCGTCAAAGTAAGAAGTAGCTTCTTTCCTCATTTGAACTAACGATGATATCATTTTGTGTTTGTTCAAAGATGCTCAAACAAGCACTTTATAAACATTAATTTTTGAAATGCTGTAAATGTCCTTTGCTTTTTAACATTACCACCTACATCATCCCCTTCCCATCTTAGGGAACTATTATTATATTATGAATATTATTTTTAGAGAGTAAAGGCAAAGATGAAAAATAGAGTAACTGATCACTGTATCAGAAAGGCTGAAAAGATACAAAATATAAAAGATACATGTAATTAACACCTTTGTAAAAGAGAAGAGACATTTCCTTTTGAATCATGTGTTTTTTTTTATTACTCAAAATCCACTTTTAATTGCTTGTTTGTTTTTATTTACATTGTTGTCTTGAATATTATTCTAGGATTTGCTTAATTCACTCTGCAAAAATTTATGTAAATTGTCCCTGGTAATCTATATTTATTATGTTTCTCTTTTCTTAGATCGTTGAAATATTCAGTCACATTAAAACCTTACAATTTGCTAGCCATTCTCTAATTAGTGAATGTTATTTTGTTTTTAATACAATTACAATATATCTAACTATATCTATATCTATGTCTATATATAATAGGAATATAAAGATATCTCTTCTACATCATAGCATCCCCAATTGCAGTTCTCATATATTGCAGATCAAAATGAGAAACTAATTTTTTGGAAGTTTTGTAGAAGCTGCAGATGGCATGTGAAGGTCAGCAGATGACACAGAAAATGTTGAGAAACTCAGAAATGAATAGAATATATGTATAGTATTATAGGACATCAATATGTTGACAACATACTTAGCCTAAATTTTGTTAGAAGGTACCATAAACACTATAAAATAAAATAAAATAAAGAATCATCTTCTCTGGTACGATTGGAGGGCCAAAAAATTTTGGGGATTTTCTAGATCAAAAGATAATCATATTCCTAACATACATGGTGTGGAAGTAATATATGTATTACATATGTATGTATCTTAATTTTCATATTTCTTTGATATTAAACTTAGAAATTTCTTATACTTTTCCTACCCAAATGCTCCCTTTCCTATTCCGTGTACATTCATTTTGCTTTTATATAACCTTTTGACTATTACATAGTCAAAGATACCTATTTTACTTCATGTTATTCTCTCTGTCTCTGTTTCTCATATACATAGCTATGAGAGATATGTTAGGCTTTTCGTCTATTTTGAATAATATATTTTAAATATTCATGTCATAGTCATTTAAAATCTATTGTGCAATATGGTATAGAGTGTTGATCTGAGCCTACTTTCTTTCATAATTAGCAATGCTAGATGGCTTTGATGACATATTTTATTACAGTTTGAAATCTTGATTCCAGTGCTTTCTTTATCTTGTTAGGATTTGGGTAACTTTGATATTGTTGCTCCTGACTTACATATTCCTAGGATATAAAGGAGCTCCGTTAGATCTAGAGTTTGTATCAAAAACTTGGTATGTATGTATGTATTTGTATATATATATACATATATATATATATATGTATATATATATATATATATGTAAAATGAGTCTCTGATACACATTCAAGGCCTAAACATATATCATTTACCAAGTCTATTGTTGCTGTAATAGAGTATTCACTGCTTTGGAATATTATTTTGTGTTACCATCAGGTTATGTATGTGATTCCATGTATTATGTATTGTGTATTAGATCCTGACCAGTGTCTCATCCTTCAGATGGAGGATTGTGAAGTTTTCCTAAAGGTCCATAGACTAAGATCTTTTTTAAAGCAATTTTAGGGAAACATATTGTTAATAACCTCAGCTGATCCCAGGAGCAGATGCTGTAAAGACCATCATGATTTAGAGAGATTAAAAAGATGACAGCAATAGAGTATGTACCCAGAAATCAAACCCTACATACTGAGGCTCTGAGTGAATCTTTGTTTATAATGAACTGTAATGTGGGGGGGTTGGGTCCTCTTTCCACTTCTGAACTTCCTATGCACCATTAATTTATCTTGATCATAAAACTCTTGTGGCAAAAGGGAGGGAAATTTTCTTTAGTAATTACTTGTCGATGTGTCTATTAACATTTTAAAACTATATTAAGAACTACCCAAATGTAGTTAGACCTTTCATGAAATTTATAATACCTTTCAACCCTATGCACCCTAGACAACCCTGAAATGTATACATATTATATATGGGTGAGTTCATTGGTAATACTAACAAGTTAATCTCCCAAAGAATTATAAAAGGGTTTGTATGAATTTAACATTAATTTGTACCCCTTTTTCCTTTTAAGAAGAAAGTTTTGAAAATTCATTTGGATGTCTATGTGATTCCTGGCGTCCAGAAGACTAGCCTCTAAATGAGACTGAGGTCAAGTCTCTCCAACCAAGGATGCCCAGAAGGAATGAAATCACTAAGAGTTAAAAATTAGGAATTAAGGAAGCAGAAATTCTCTGTCTTTGGACTATCATGGGGCAGCTCACCCATGGGCTCTGAGATGAGCAGCAAATTCACAACTAGCTAGGTGACTCACCATGTGATATTATTTTACTCTTTCCAAACTGCTTTCACTATCTAATAATTTTTAATAATATATATTATCCAGAGAGTTATAATCTTGATAATTTCTACTTCATTTCATTGCTTTCCTTGATATTCTGGATCTTTTATTTTTCCAAAAATTATTTTTTTTCTTTACTGAGTTTTGTGTCCTTTTAATTATTTGATTGGGGTCAATAAAAATTGCATGCTAATTTTTGTAGTATCTTTATTTCTATTATATTGGCTTAGCCCAGCCTTGAGAATAGATTATTTCTCCAAACTAATTAAGTTATACTTTATTCCTTTAAAGAGCAGTTTTTTTACTTTTTTTTTTAAACCCTTAATTTCGGTGTATTGTCTCATAGGTGGAAGAGTGGTAAGGGTGGGCAATGGGGGTCAAGTGATTTGCCCAGGGTCACACAGCTGGGAAGTGGCTGAGGCCGGGTTTGAACCTAGGACCTCCTGTCTCTAGGTCTGACTCTCACTCCATTGAGCTACCCAGCTGCCCCCTAAAGAGCAGTTTTTACCTGAATATTGGAAAAGTGTTCCATGTGCTTTGTTAGATTGATTGGAAAGATATTTCATGCATTCAGTTATTGAAATTAGGCTTTCCCTTTTTTATTATTGAAACTTGTGTTTTGTTACTATTATGTATTTGTGTTTATTTTTGAGAGTTTATTGTGTAGCCTGCAACTTTGCTGAAGCAATTTTCTAACTTGGTATATTTGCAGATACTCTAGGACTCTGGCAAATGTGCCAAAGAGGGCATGTGAAGTTCATCACTAGAAAGGTGGAACTGCTCCCTTTCTCCTCTCCAGTGTCTAATGACATTTTTGCACATTATTAGGGATAAATAATATTGTGATAAAAGACCAGAGATCAGTTTGGTAAACCAGCAATATTTATTATGAGGAGAGACAGGTATGAAAATAGGAGGCAGGAAATAGGAGATTATAGCTCCTTTATCATATAATTATATCTAAAAACCTAAACCTTATACTAAAAATCTCTAGTAAACCCTAAATCAAACTGCCTTCTTGGGCAGGAATTCTTGCCTGACAAAGCAGGCCTAACTAACCTGCACTGACTATCTAAGATTAAATTCTCTATCTTGCTACCTAATCTAAATCAATAAGTCTTTATCTCCTTCAACCTCTTTAACCAATATCTGAATCCAAACTCTCCGAAGTCAATCTTCAGGTCCTCTTGACAGAGAGTGACCAACACAGACCCTCAGACCTCCTGCCTCCCTCAGAAACAAGAGAAAATAGAGTCCTTCTTTTAACTGATTTTTTTTTAAAGTCAGTCTCTTAAAGAGACAGAGGGTCAATCTGTCTGTTACTGCCTCTTAAAGAGAAAGAGTGAGATTAAGTAACTCACTCTAAAAGTAATTCTGCTCTTAATGAGACAGAGTGAAATTAAGAAAAAACTCCTTATAACAATATCATCCACCCCTCTGCCCAGTAGTCCATTGGGAGTATATGGGGGTAAAGTGGGTGGCTCAGAGGTGGCAAAATTGGAGGGGAACAGAGTACTCATGCCACTCTCTCCTATTCACCTGCACTGAGGACATGTTTTTGCTTCACCCACCCCTCTTCACAATAGCCCAAAGGGAGGGCTTCCTCTCTCCCCTTTGTAGGTAAGGGGGGCAGCGTGCCCCTGGCACTCTGTGGAAGGGCATGGAATGGCACACAGTCTCTGGGGGCAGGGCCGGGCAAAGCACTACACACAATTCCTAAAAGGTTCACCATCACTGTTCTACAATATTCTAAATAAATAATCATCAGCACCATTATAGAGGTGTTGCTGTTTCTCTTGTCAAAGTTATTAGAAATTTTTGAAAATTATATCACATAATGGGAGAATAAATATCCTTTCTTTACTCTTGTATTTTTGTGGAAAGTTCTACTGTCTCAAAAACTTACTATGTGACACTGGGCAACCTTGCTTGCCTCCGTTTCCACTTCTATGAAAGGATCCAGACAAGTAAACCACCCCCCCCCATGTCACAAAGAGTCACAAAAATGAACAAAAACTACTTTTTGTTAGTTTTTTCTGTATTCTGAAGTCGTTTAATTGACATATTGTTTTCTGTGTTTGTAAATTCTGGAGAGTTATCTTGTATAATATTTTTTAGAATGATGAGTAGTCTTTTTTTTTTAACATCACTTCGTAGGGGAGCCCTATAATTTTTAAATTGTTTCTATACTTTTGAAAATCATCATCAATGTTTTGCCTATATAGAGATCAAGTTTTCTTTTAAAATCATTGCTTTTCCTTCTCTTCTTCCAAGATATTCTTCCTTTATGTAAATCTGCTTTTCAAAGTAATGATTAATCTGTCTGTTCCTTTGATGAGACTTGCCATCATGGATTGAATTTATTATCTTTTGCCATTTATTTCTGCTGTGCAGATCACAAAATATGCTTTCACAATTTTTATTTCTTTTCCAAATCATTCAAAATCACACTTTTACTTTTGTACTCTCTTCAGAATGCCACAACGCCCTCCATCTCACCAGGTATTGATTCATTTTCCTTTATATTGAAATATTTATTCAAAGAAGTCTGGACTCATTTAGTGGATCTGGAGGACATATTTCCTTCTGTTATAAATATCTTTCCTGTTGATTTATCTGCTGGTGTTCAAGATCCTCAAATGAATTTCCTTCTTCCTGAAATCTTTGGTGTTTTTAGCCTTTTTTCTCCTCACATTTTTCTTTTGCTAACTTTCTGATTTTTTTTGCCTTTATTGAGGTTTCTCCACTGATGGACCCAAGACTATTGTCACCTCTTTTCACATTATTCCATTTGTGTTTCAGTCTTTTACTCAAAATGACTTCTGGGAGAATAAAATTGATACCAGTCAGATGCTGGTCATTTTTCTTCAAATAGGATTGGTACATATATACACTCTTAAGTCCTACACATTTCTATCTATTTATCTATTCTGAATACTGTTACAACATATAACATTATAGTTCCAGTTAGATAAAACTTCTCTCTTTTGGTTTTTCTCTTCACAATGGAGAGAAGTTACAGGTAGAGGTGAGTATCATTTTAAAATCCACAGATATGAATTTTGCTAAACTTTCAAAGTATGCTGAGTGGTTTCAGAAAAAAATATATATATGAGAAAGTTTAGGCATTCTCTAATGTTAATTCAACAAGTTTTGGAATTATTGGGGTTCTTGATATTCTAGACCTTGAAAACCCCTAAAATTGCTTTAGCTCTTGTTGTGTAGAGATGGCAGCATGGAATCCCTGCAAAATACAGGGACAGCCTCACCCAGAATTCCAGGGGACCCCCCCCTGGAGAACTTTGGGTGAGGGGGCAGTTGAGAAGGGTTGAGGCAGTTGCTTTCTGGGGGTTGAGGTGAGTGCATCATTGTTTACTGCTCCCGACTTGGGGGGTTCACCTGAGTGGCCATTGTGGCATAAGCCATCATGGTTTCTACTCAGGGGTTAGCTGGCTTTGTAGGGTTAATCCTTATCAATATCAATATAACGATTATTTAGTGGTTTAGTGATTAGAAATATTAACTATTAGCAAGAGAGCCAATTTAGTCAAGGGCCCTTCACCCCCTCCTGTGGGGGGGAAGGGCAGCTCAACCTAACAGATCAGGGTCACATTTTTTCCTTATTTAAACCCTAATTACTACCCCCTCTAGCTTTTCCCTTCCTTTTTAATATAAGCTTTACCTACAATATCTGTGCCTGGGAATTATTTGGGGGATACTCACTGCTCAAGTCTGGTCATCTAACTTGAATCCTGTCAGCTGCCAGGTTTAAGAAGATCATCTATCTCAGTCCTTCAACATTTAGATAATTAGCTTCTACTTATTCCTCTATCAGACCTGTGAGGAATATAAGTTAAAGAAAAGGGGAACATCATTAGAGTTCAGCCTCAACAGAAACTTACCAGAAGTACCTCACTCAGACTCCATTTTTCGGACTGAAACCTCAACTGCTTGGGGGGAGGGGTTTGAGAGCCAGGAGTGTCTAACCCCCTCCTTTCTAACTGAAGCCTGTCAGTCAGTGTCTGTGAGAAGAAGTGACTTGAAAGTTACTGGCCCTGGCATAATCATCAGCTTCCCCAAAATATCTGATATTTATTAACATAACACTCTTGCACCTATTTCCCATTTTGCATAAGTTTTTAAAGTTATGACCTTTATATGAAATGTCTAGTCATTTGTATTAAGGAACAGGTGAACCTTAAATTTTAACTTTCAAATTCTATAACACTCCTTTGGGAAAGAATTGTATTTTTCATATTATAATGTGGTTTGTTTTATTTATTTTATTCATTTTAATTTATTGAAATGAAACAAACATAATTAAGCCAAGTGAAAATACTGACTCAGGAGGGTATAAAATATATTTAATAATGTACACATTATAATATATCAGGAAATATTTTTAAAATCCTATCATACAATATAAATATGAGCATTTTTGTTGCTTTTTATTAAATGATTCTTGAATATGCTGATTGAGTCCTTTCAGCATGTTCACTTGATTCATCCACATCTCCCCTTCATTTGATATATATAATAAATGGATATTCAATAGCCTCTTCATTGTCCTTCCCACTTCAATTCTCTTCCCTCTTCAATCCTTTTTCCATGTGGTTTATGTATCTATCTATCTATCCATCTATCTATCTGTCTGTCTGTCTTTCTATCTACCTATCTATCTATAAATGTAGATATCCCTCCTTCTCTTCCCTCCCCCTTCTCATTCATGGTAAGCAATTTGTCACAGGATTTATTTGTGAAATAATGTAAAACAGAGAAAAATGTAGAAAGAAAATGAAATATAATATGCTTTAATTTGGATTCAGTCTCTCTCTCTCTCTTTCTCTCTCTCTCTCTCTCTCTCTCCCTCCATCCCTTCCAATACAAACACATACATATGCATGTACACATATACACACATTTATGTACACACATATATCTCTGTGTATATGTTGGTGTGTATATGTGTATGTGTGTATTTACTCCTGTTTGGCATTTGTAAATGCCAAATGTAATAATAATAATGTAAATAGAATATTAATATAATATAAAATAAAAATATGAAACTACTTTTCTAACTTCATGAATCCCTTCAATAATCAAGGATGCATTGAATTTGTACTTCTTGCTGTTCCTTAAACACCCCATATCCAAAATCTATAAATTTTTACTCATTGCTCTCCATGTCTGAAGTATACTTTTTCTTTAGCTCTGTATCTTGGAATTCCTTGATTTTATTAAACAATCAAGAAATAATATATGAGGTTTTTTTCCTGAATCCCTAAGATTCTATTTCTTCACTACAATCATCTTCCGTTTTTATATTATTTTATATGCAAATATTTGCTCATGTTCTCTCCCACTCCCCCCACAGACTGTTTCTTAAAGGAATGTGCTGTCTTTTTTTTTTCTCTTTGTATTCAGAGTCCAATATACTATCTGGCTCATAGTACAAAGATGAATTTTGACTATCTCAAAATATTAAATGTTAAGTTCCAAATTCTCCCCCTCTCCCCTCTTCTATCACTGAGACAGCAAATAATTTGATATTGATTTTTCATGCTGAAGTAATGTAGAACATTCCCCATAGGGATCATTTTGTAGAAGAAAACAAACAGAAAAGAAAAAAGGAAGAAATGAAATGGAATACTATGTGCTTGGATCTAGATTCAGACTCCTTTAGTTGTTTCATTGCAAGCAGCTATCATTTTTCATGATAAATTCTTTGGGATTTTCCCGGATCATTATATTTCTGAGAATAACTAAGTTATTCATAGTTGCTCATCTTATCATATAGTTGTTGCCATATACATTATTCTTCTCATTCTGCTCACTTTACTCTGTATCAGTTCATATAAGTCTTTCCATGTTTTTCTGAAATATACATGTTCATCATTTCTTATAGCATGATAGCATTTTATTACAATTAAATACCACAACCTCTTCCCCCTGATGGCTCTCCCCTCACTTTCCAATTCTTTGCCACAACAAAAAAGAACTGTTATAAATATTTCGGTACATATAGGTCCCTTTCCTTAATGTTTTTCATCTCTTTGGAATACAGACATAGTTATGGTTTTGCTGGGTCAAAGTTTATGTATAATCTAAGCATAGATTCAAATTATTCTTCAGAATGGTTGGATCATTTCACAACTCCCTCAATAGTACATGAATGTCTCAGTTTTCCAATATCCATTCCAATTTTTGTAATTTTTTTTCTATCGTAATAGCTGATCTTTTAAGTGTGAGGTTGTACCTCAGAGTTATTTTAATGTGCACTTCTTTAATTAATAGTGATTTAGAGCATGTTTTCACCTGAATAGAGATAGCTTTAATTGCTTTGTCTGAGAACAGGCTGTTCATTTCCTTTGAACATTTATCATCCAGGGAATGATCTGTATTCTTTTACATTTGACTCATTTCTCTATGTATTTGAGAAAGAAGGCCTTTATTAGAGAGACTTGTAAATTGTTTTCACTATTATGATTACTGCATTATCATCAGTGTTCCCAATCTTTTTTGGCCTACCTCTCCAGAAAAAATATTACTTAGCTGCTGGGAATTATTTTTTTTAATTTTAATAGCAATTAATATGAAAGATAAATGCACCTGTGACCATCACCAATACCCTCCCCACCCCACCTCCCTGGATCACTGCAGCACCCACCCAGGGGTGGTAGTGCTCACTTTGGGAATTACTGCCCTACATCTTATTATCTCCCTATTTTTTAAATTTTCTCTCTCCTTTCCTCCTGATGATCCTGAAAAGTGTTTTCTTTCTGACAATTGCCTCTTTCAATTTACTTTACCTTCTATGTCCTCACTTCCCCTCCTATTATTTTGTAGGGTAAGATAGATTTCCATATTCACCTGAGTGTGTATATTATTCCTTCTTTGAACCATTTCCTATAAGAGTAAGGTTTAAGCATTGCCTGACATCTCCCTACTCCTCCAGACAACTGTAATAGCTTTTTTGTACCTCTTCAGGTGAGATACTTTACCCAAATATACCTATGCCTTTCCTTTTCTCTCAGCACAATTCTCTTTTTTACACCTTAAAATTTGGGGGAGGATGATGTCATGTCAACTTATTTCCACACATTTTATCTTTGAATTCTGCTTTGAACTGTCCTAATATTGATAAAATTGTTTTGAGTCACAAGTATCATTTTCCCTTATAGCAATGTAAACAATTTGAATTTATTGAAACCATTATGTTTTCTCTTTCCTATTTACTTTTTTTATACCACTTTTGTGTCTGAACATAAACATTTCTTCTCAGGTCTAGTCTTTTCATTAGGAATGTTTGGAAATCCTTTATTTCATTAAATGACCATTTTCCCCAAGAAAGAATATGCAGTTTTTCTGGGTAGGTAATTCTTGCTTGTAGACCTAGCTTATCTGACTTTTAGAATATCTTATTCCAAGCCGTTTGATCCTTTAATGTGAAAGTTGCTAAGTCCTCTGTAAGCCTAAATATGACTCTATGATATAGGAATTATTTCTTTCTGACTGCTTATATGTTCTTATTGTCCTGAGAGCTCTGAAATTTGCCTACATTATCCCTTGGGGTATTCCCCTCAGAATTTCTTTCAGGAGATCATTGGTGGGTTCTTTCAACCTCTATTTTACGTTAATGTTCTACAGTATCAAAGCAGTTTTCCTTGAAAACTTTCTTGAAAGAAAATTTCTAAGCTATTTTTTAAAATCACAACTTCCAGGTAGTCTAATATATCTTAGATTATCTCTCTCAGATCTGATTTCTAGGTCAGTTATTTTCCAATGAGTTTTTTTCACATTCACCCCATATTTCATTCTTTTGATTTAATTTTTGTTTCTTTAGGATTCATGGAGTCATTGGCTTTTGTTTGTTCAATTCTAATTTTAAGGAATTTTTTCTGAAGTAAAATTTTGTATTTCCCTTTCAATTGAGCTAATTCTAACTTTAAAAAAACCCTTACCTTCCATCTTATATTCAATACTGTGCATTGATTCCAAGGCAGAAGAGTGGTTTGTGCTAGGCAATGGGTGGGGTTAAGTGACTGACTTGCTTGATGTCATGCACTTGAGAAATGTCTGAGGCCAGATTTGAACCAAGAATCTTTAGGCCTGGCTCTCAGTCCACTGAGCCAAACAGCTGCTCCAACCAATTCTACTTTTTGTGGAATATTACTCTTTAGTGGATTTTGTGCCTCTAATCAATTGTCCTATTTTGTTTTTTAAGACATTTTTTCTTCAGTACTTCTTTGTACAAGATATCTACTCTTCATTTTTAAACCTGTGGATTCTGTCCCGGAAACAATGCTGTGTATTTCTTGTAAGGGTTAGGTCAAGGGGGTTACAGAGACTTTCTCAGTGTCACATAGCTAGGAAGTATCTGAGGCCAGGTTGAATCCAGGACCTCCCATCTTTAGACCTGGGTCTCTATCCACTGAGGCACCTAATTATCCACTGTCTATGTTTTTTTTCCATGATTTTCCTTCATGCTCTTGTGATAATTAGATTAAGTTTACACTTCCCATCTTTAGATTTAATCACCAAAGGTGACAGTACTTCCAATCTTGGGAGGTCCTAACCCAAGTGTTCTAGAGTGAGTGATGATCAGAATTGACTGACTGGCCCTTTAGGTGGTCTATGAGAATCATCTATTGTGATTGGACATGCAGGCTAGGGGAAGGCACTGGAAGTGATGCATAAGTGACCTCTTTAAAAGAGGGAGTTGAGTGAGTGAGAGGGTTTCTGGTTTTGTGACCTGAAGGGGACCTGAGGGAGCTTTGCTGGTTCGTGACCATAGAGTGTGAGATACTGATCTAAACCTAATTTTTCCCATACTATTTTCCAATTTTGTCAGCTGTTTTTGTCAAATAGTGAGATCTTGTCCCCAAAGCTGGGGTCTTTGAATTTATCAAACACTAGCTTGCTGAGATCATTTATCCCTAGTCTATTCCATTGATCCACCCCTCTGTCTCTTAGCTAGTACAATATTGTTTTGACGATCACTGCTTTATAATGCAGTTTAAGATCTGGTTTTCCTAGGCCTTCATCCTCCACATTTTTTTCATTACTTCCCTTGATAATCTTGATCTCTTGTTCTTACAGATAAACTTTATTAAAATTCTAATTATATAAAAGAAGTTTTTTGGAGTTTGATAGGCATGGCACTGAATAAGTAGTTTAATTTGAGTAGGATTGTCATTTTTTATTATTTTAGCTCGTCCTACCAATGAGCAAATAATGTTTTTCCTGTTATTTAGATCCAGTTTTATTTGTGTGAAAAGTATTTTGTAGTTGTATGCATATAATTCCTGTGTTTGTCTTTGTAGATGATTTTCTAATTATTTTATATCTTCTAGAGTGATTTTAAGTGGAGTTTCTCTTGCCCTTGAGTTTTGTTGGAAATATATAGAAACAATAATGATTTATGTGAGTTTATCTTGTATCCACCAACTTTGCTAAGGTTGTTAGTTTCCACTAGTCTTTTAGTTGATTTTCTAGGATTCTTTAAGTATATATAAAATACTAGTAAAAGGTTACAGAAAGTTAACACAAGGATTATCCACTGTGACCAGGTGATAATTACACCAAGAATGCAAGGATGGTTGAATTTTAGAAAAATTAAGCACATAATTGATCATATCAATAATCAAACCAACAGAAATCCCATGATCATCAGAATAGATACAGAAAAAGCCTTTGGCAAAATACAACACCCATTCCTTTTGAAAATACCAAAAAGAATATTAATAGAAGGGCCATTCCTCAAAATAATAAACAGTATATATTTAAAAGCATCATCAATTATCATCTGTAATTGGGACAAGTTAGAAGACTTCTCAACAAGATCAAGAGTGAAACAAGGAACTTCTTAAGAAAAAATCCCCAAGGCCAGATGGTTTAATGAGTAAATTCTATCAAACATTTAAGAACAACTAATCCCAATATTATACAAATTATTTGACAAAATATGCAAAGAAAAGTGAGTCTTACCAAATTCTTTTTATGACACAAATATATTATTGATTCCAAAACCAGACAGACCAAAAACTGAGGAAGAAAACTATAGGCCAATCTCCTTAATGAACATAGATGCAAAAATCTTAAATATATTATTCCCCTCTACTTCTATGTGTGGTAAGATAGAATTAAATAACCCACTGACTATTCTTATTTTACCCTCTCTGAGCCAGTTCCAATGAGAGTAAAGTTTAAGCATTGCTTATCAGCAAGCACCCTTTTCCTCCTCTCTCTATAAGGATTTTTCAGGCCCCTTTATGTTTACTGTATTCTGTCTCTCCCTTCTCTTTTTCTCAGTGCAACCATCTCTTTCAGTCTTTGGTTGATTTTTTTTTACATATCATTCATAATCATACATATCATATCATACATACATATATCAATCCATATCATCATATTTACATATATATCATATTATCATAATCAACTTACTTCTCCACCCTTATTATTTCCTTCCATCTTCTCTACTACTAATTTTTGAGAATTGCAGAAATCCTCATAGACTTATAAACATTTTTACCTTAATGAGGCCCTTAAATTTTCTCTTTCTTATTTACCTTTTTGGACTTTTCTTGTGTCTCACATTTGGTCTTCAAATTTTGTTTAGGTATGTCTAATTGCTCAGTAATGCTTGGAAATCTTATTGAATATCCATTTTCCCCTGAAAGGATATATTCATTTTTGCTGGATAGGTGACTCTAGGTTGTAAACTCAAATCTTTTGCCTTCCTGAATATCATATTCCAAGACTTTTGATCCTTTAATGTAGAAGTTGCTAGATCCTTTGTGATCCTGATAGTAGCTCCATGGTGTTTGAAAGGTTCCTTTCTGACTGATTGTAATTTTTCCTTGGCATTGTGGCTCTTGAATTTAGCTATTTTATTCTTGGACTGTGAATTGTGAATTTCTTTCTAGGTGCAATCCGTGAATTCTTTCAATTTCAACTTTATTTTCTTGTTCAAGAATCTCTGAGCAATTATCTTTGAGAATTTCCTGTAATATGATATCCAAGGATTTTTCTTGATTATGGACGTCAGGTAGTTCAATAATTCTCAAATTGTCTCTCCTAGATTTATTTTCTGGGCATTTATTTTTTCAGTAACATATTTCATGTTTTCCACTATCCTTTCATTTCTTTGAAACTTATTTATAGTGTCTTTTTTTCTTATGAAATCATTAGTTTCTAGATGATCAATTATGATTTTTAAAGCCTTATTTTCCTCTTTCAGTTTTTGATTCTCCTTTTAAATTGGCCCATTTCTTCTTGCATTACTTTCATTTCTTCTTGAATCACTTTCCTTTCTATTTGCATTATGTTAATTTCTATTTCCCATTTTTCCTCTGCCTCTCTTAATTGGTTTTTGAAGTCCTTTTTGAGTTCATTGAGAATTTGTATCCAATCCATATTTTTCTTTTGGACTTTGGGTATGTCCCCTTTGTTTTTACTATCCCCTTGTGTGTCTTTACCTTGCACTTTGTCTCCATTATAATTCTTCATAGTTAAGTGCTTTTTGTTGTTTGATCATTTTTCCTATTAAATTGTAGGTAGTCTTGGGTGGATGATGTGATGGTTTCAGGGATGAGAGCTCTGAGAGCCCCTTCCCCCTGCTGATTCAGTTTACTTTTCAGATGCTGACAGCTTAAAGACTTGCCTCAGTCTTGGGTGTGTTCTTTTGATCTCACTCTGATTTTGACCAGGTCAGGGGCTGGTCAAATTCTAGCCTCAGGCTTACTCTCACATTTTGGGTTTTATCATGGAATTGATCCAATCAGGCACACCCTTCATTGTCCTGTCTTGGAGTTCTGCCATGAGTTTTAGGCAAAAAGATCAGTATTTGATACTCAATACTATTATCCTCCCCAAAGTTACTATGTCCTTGTCCCAAGCCCAGACCTGAATTTCCTGGGCTGGGGGTCCTGACTTCCCCACAGGTTTAAATTTCAAGGGGTTTGAGTTGGCTTTTACCTCTATTTACTCAGGTAGGGTCTCAGGGTTTGGATGTTGGCTCTGGCATAGGTTCAGGAATCTTGGATAGCAGATGTGGGGTTGGGGGCTATGGTTCTTTCTTGGCTTGCTCTTCCCTCCTTGCTATAGCTTCTTTCTTGGTTTGCTCTCCTCTCATCCCAATATTGCTGATGCCAATGTTCATTGCTTCACTTTTAGGTTTTTCTTTTCTTAAAAGTTGTTTCACTCTATCTCTTTGTTGGTTCTATCACATCTATATTTGTTTTGTGGCGATATTTTAATCTTGTTCAAAGAGGATTCTCATGGTGGCACAGAGATGCTGAGGATTAATCCACCATCTTGGCTCCACCCCAGGAACTCTGTTTATATCTTTTGAATTTGTGTGTTGGTGTTCCCTGAAGTGAAAATAAATTTCTATGTTGTATTTATTTTTCTGCTATTTCCACATTTCCAGCATTTTTTCTTACTTTTGAGAAAAGACTATTGTTATAGGTGGGCTCTGTTTCTGTGGTAGAAGAGGCACCTTCCCCAGTTTCACCTTTTTTGTGCAACTGCTTACAGAGCTATCTCTGAGGATCTATAAGTTCTTCCAAGGTGGTATGATCTTAGAAAAGGTATATTTAATACTGTTCCAGCCTGTGCTTTGGCCTCTGAGTTATTATAAAAACTCCTTTTCACCCTGAAACTGTGACCAGGGGCCCCTGCAGCCATAAACATTGGTGTGTGCTAATGCTTCTCTTTACCAGGAGACTATGATGTAGACATGTGTATAGGAAATGCAACAGAGTCCTGTACCCAGAGCCAGGAAAGTGAACCTTATTGTTTCCTTCTAGTTTTCTGACTTTATTACCATCTGTGCCTGAGAGCTCTGGAAGCTGTTGCTACAGATTCAGCTGCCCCATGGTCTTTGTAAGCTTATTGATATAGGGCCTGCCAACCTTTTCAGTTGTTTTTCTGTGGTTTCTGATAATAGAGTATTCATTTTGAGGTATTATGTAAAAGTTGTTTAGAGATTAATTTGGTAGAGATCAGGTGAGTCATACACTTTTTCTGTCCTCTTATTGGTATTTTTCAATGAAAAATACACACATGCTATTTACAATCTGATACTAAATAGACTTCTATCTTGTTATTCCTAAGAATCATAAAGCAAATAGCAAATACCTAATTCATTAATTTTATGTCTTACAAAAATCTATGTTTCTGTGCATGAGTTATGCTATGCACATAATGAGCATAAAGTTTGGATAGCTAAGTAGCACCCAGACTTTTCTCATTTCCTATTAGGACAAGGAGAATTCTATAAAAGAGGAATTGGATTTCAAGACTCATGTTCATCCACAGGACTCATGGAGAATGGCCTCAGAATAATGTTTTATGAGTAATGAGTCAAAATTAGTAATCTATACTCTAAGGAATTAAAACTCTTGCTGCTGAGAAGTAAATTAACTCTTCTAGGATACTTTATCTTGAACTTATTCCAAAACAACCTTTATCTTACTATCAAACACCCCAGAGGAAGTAATTTACATCATAGCAGTTTAAAATCCTATAATCAGGTCTATAGAATAGATTTTTAACCTCCTGCAAGCATAAATCCTTTGCAATAGCAATTAAATTTACTGGCAGGTTCATTTTAAGATTTAAGCTATGGCAACATTTTTGTTGGGAAAAGTGAAACCTTCCTACTTACCTTATCAGAGAGTGCATAATTTTCCCACCTGTGTATAAACTTTTCCTTAGTACTGTTAAGCAATTTTCATTAACTCTTTCAGCGCAAAAAAAAAAATCTATACATCTAGCGCCATTTGACCCAAGCATTTGTATTTATTTGGTAATGATCAATTAACAGTTTTATGCTTTCTTTCCATGATATTAAGCCTAATGTTCTGATTAAGACTTTTTCCTGGGTGACACATCAAGGATATCTCTCCGCTGACATGAATTCATCTTTGGGCCAGTCAGTCTTTAGTAATATCAACCTCGTATTAATAACAAGCAAATAAGTTAATTAGCTACTAGAGAGGAGAAAATTTTCCTAGGGCTATACTATATAGAAGAATCAAAGTCCTGGATTGAGTTCAAATATTTTCAACATGAAGGGATCTTTGTAAATGAATGTAGTGTTATTAAAAAAAATAACTGCAATACAATTAGGAAGCTTCCCAAACTTCAGACTGTTTCTATTTAATTGTGGACCTGCTCACAATGCTGGATTTACATCAGACTTAAATCCTGAGTTTCAGATATAATGATGCCAGAGAATAGAGTATATGAAGGATAACCTATAAAATGGATATCAGTATTCTACTTCACTTTTGAGGAATTTTTGAAAAGTATTCATGTGTTTCCCTTGGAAATTTTGGATTTCAAAATAAAAATATTCTGGAGGAATGAAAGTGATTTCAATACATATTCTTTAAAACCTTTGTCCATAAAATAGTAATATCATTAATTTACCTCATTCATTTTATTTATCTATTTTAAGGAAATCAAAACTTATTATTTTGTAATAACAAGAAGGAAAAATTATATTCACTCAGAACAAGTTTTTTATAATGGATTTGAAGTAAATTAGTGTCTCCTAAATTTCACTATTAGAAAAATCAAGGGAAGAATGTAATATTGTCCCTTCATTATAATGTCTTTTTATAGGGGCAGCCTCAACTAATTTTCTTCCAAATTGCAAAAATGAACATGCCTCCATAATGATTTTAAAAATACTCAGCAATGCTATCCCATAATGCTACTAATGAGAAATAATATAATAATAATATATAATACATAATGAGAAATGTATGCTACTATATATAATTGTTGCTGTTGCTCACTTGTTTCAAGTCCATCCATGGGGGGCAGCTGGGTAGCTCAGTGAATTGAGAGTCAGGCCTAGAGATGAGAGGACCTAGGTTCAAATCTGGCCTCAGACACTTCCCAGCTGTGTGACCCTGGGCAAGTCACTTGACCCCCATTGCCCACCCTTACCACTATTCCACCTATGAGCCAATATACAGAAATTAAGGGTTTAAATAAATAGACTTAAGTGATTTGCCTAATATCATATAGCTAGTAAGTATTTGAAACCAGATTTGAACTCAGGAAGATGAATTTTCTTGAATCCAAGCCCAATTCTATAGTCATTTATGTAACATAAAGATTAACTTACTGCACTTAAGAGGAATGGCTGGAATTAAGGGCAGCTGTAATTAGCCAGTTTTTAATCTTGACCCATCTAATATCATCTTTGCTTTTTAATTTATGACAATGTAAAGAAAATTTAACATGAAAATAATTAAAAGGGCAATTTATAAGCAAACAAATAATATTCTATTTGGAGCCAAATTCTTATCATTTCCTGGACTATGACAGAGACTGCAATATGATTAAAATAGAGTATAGATGGGAGGGAGTATGTCAGCTGGTGGTTGAGAAGTCATCCTCTGACATTGCCACTAATGGAAATGTGTTTAGGCAGAAAACAGAATCGTGTCCAGAGAAGCTGCATGTTGGAATTTTCACTAGATGGATTCATTATTTTCTATATGAAACAATAGTAAGCATGCATTTGAGAAACGTATTACTATCCCATCTTAAAAATGTGGAAAGGGTCCTTAGAAAAATGTAAAATGGACCTGGAAAGTATGAGGCTTTGGAATAAGTGGTAAAATAGCCGATGTTGTTAAAACTTGATTAGTACTGAAAAAGGAAAAGGGTTTTTTGATTGGATATATTAATATTTAAAGGTGTGGTCACCAAGTAACTGAATGAATACCAATTCCTAAAATGATTTTAGTAATTTATTTACAAAATATAGGAAAGAGTGGAAGTAGGGAGATGAGAAGAGGGTAGAGCAAGAGATCTAACTAAATGAACTAGATTTGTATTCAAGTCTGGGCTTTACTCTGGTGGGGCTCCAGAGGCCCAGCCAGAGAGCCTAAAAGTCATTAACAAGGGGTTTAGTTATAAGGGCTTCTCCCTATCAAGGGCCCCTCCAATGGCTAAGGTAGTGAGCCTTCTTCACTCTCTGTGTGTAGTTCTAAGGGAAAGATTTAAGTACAGCCTCACCAAGGTCTCAGGGTCCCAGGTTGAGCACTCCTCCAGGTCCAAGTCACAAACAAGAAGAGAGTTGAACTCACAGAACTCTCTTTTAAAGGGGCTTCTTTTGTGTCACTTCCTGTGCCTTCCTCCTAGTTTATGTGTCTAACCACAACAGATGGTTTTCTTAGGACTTCCCAGGAGGCAGTCAGTAAATTCTGATTCATCATTCACTCTAGCACACATGGGTCACAGACCTCAGAACTTGTGAGTTAAGTGGAGTTGTTTATACCTTTGGTGATTAGATTTGGGAATGGGCAAGGTAGATTTAATCTCATTTTCACAGTAGAAAGAAGATGAGAAGAGGTACTAAGTGGATGGTAATTGGATTGTTTTTGAGACTCCCTCACAAAAGCTATAGATACTTTCCATGTGCATTGAGACATTCTTAGGAACCTGTTAATTACCAACAAAAGGATATTACCATATTAATGTTGCCATTCCCAAAAAAAGAAGTTAATCCTTCAACAAATAAACCCTCAGTAAAGATTTCCCAGCAACAGAACAAACAATTTTGAAAATAGACAATTTGGTATACCATGGGAGGTTGTCATTGACAAGTTGGAGAGTGTCCAGATGATGGACAAGAACATTTAGACCTTTTCCTAGTTGAAGAAAATTAACTATCTGAGAAAAGATAAGCCTTAGCACAGGGAATAATGACTGTTGAAAGGTTTAGATTTTTCCTTTTGTCCTTTGAGAGCAAAACTATAAATAATAGGGATACTTTATAATGAACCAAATTTAGATTTGATGTCAAGAAGAAAAATAAAGACAAATATAACAATTCCTAACCATTTAGAGCTGTCCAAAAGAAGAATAGGCTAATAGATTGCCTTTTAAGAGATGATGAGTTCCCTGTTCTTAGAAGTCTAGAAGAGGCTTAAAGACCAATAATTAGGCAAGTTAAAATTTCACATATATTTCAGACTAAATGTCATTGATGACACTTCCAACTCTTAAATGAGTGATTCCGTGGTTCTATAATTGCAAAAATCAAGAGGGATTGAAAACATTTCAGTAAGTATGTTGGTTACAAACAAATAATACTTTGAATATTTTATCAATAAAATCAATCTTCAGAACCTTTGAAACCCCCACATTTGTTCATGGAAAGGGTAATTATTTTGAAAATATCAGAGCTTTAGTGTTAAACAATAGTAGGATAGTTTTTAGTCTAAACTCTAATGAATAAAAACTTTTTCCTCAAGTAGGAGAGGATCACTTTTAAACAGTATCAAGAATTTATTTTTTTAGGACAATATATGTATGCAATCTAAATAATGTTTATATATTCTGAATATTATTTCCAGCAATTATCCTGAGTGTTATAAGACATACGAAATTATTATAATTAAAACTGAATCGCATAAACTCTGTTCTACCTAGTTGGAATGCATCAAGATAGATTCACAAAAGCAGAAAGCAACTGAAAATCAGAGATACACACAAAGATAGAGTACAAGATATAGAGAAACAATGATAGAATGACGAAAGGTAAAAGGGATTGAGACAGAGAGACTAATGAGAGAGATACAGACAGAGATAATGATAGTTGGAACACTTTTCAGTAGAAGAGAAAGAAAAAAATAATGGTTACATGCAGAGGAGTTGGATTTGCCAAAACAGTAGTGTCACTTCATCATAGACTGGAATAAAAATGGAAGCACTAGGGGATGATGAAATGGAAATGTGAGATAAGGTGAGGGAGAGAAGAGAGTTCTCAGGAAATGCATTTGTTATTCCAAGGAAATTATGGGTCAGAGTTCTCAATTTGGGAGACAGAGGGAAGAGGTACTCTAAGAGACTTTAGAAATAAAGAAAAAGTTTCTAAGAGGTACTATGGTAGCAACACTAAAAATATATTAAAGAGAATAGTAGCATTGCCTGGTTGAAGTAAAAATCTAGATAATATCTGACAACATAACTTTGATTTTGACTCATTAAATCCTGTTATAAGATTTTCTTGATGTCTTATCTGTGGCTAATGAGTAATAACAAAGCAGGTGGATGGTTGTGGTAAACAGTGTTTAGAAGTTGGGAAAACATTAGTTGAAAAAAGGATAAAGAAGGAGGAGATTTGAGAATAAATAATTTCAAGTAATAAAGATATAACTACAAATCAGACTTTAATAAATTTGCTAGCTATGTAATCTCAGAAAATAATTTATCTCTATTCGCATTTTCTGAAACTGTAAAATATGGGCAATAAATATCAACATCAAAGGGTTGTAGAAATATAAAATTAGATTTTTGCAACTACTCTTTAATCCTTAAAGAACCATGTGAATATGATCTATTATTATTAAGGAGTCAAATTTAGGAAGGTAGACAAGTACAACTAGATCCTCAGAGATAAAAGGTAAAAAGGGGGGGTTATAAAAGAGATTAACTCAGATGGGATAGTGGTTGATCCACTTAGGGATCCCTCTGAATACCCAACCAGGTTGTCCAGGTATTCTAACCTCCCATTAGTGAGAGTGAAGCAGAATCGCTTTCTTTCACTGGGCCAGTTGGGCAAATGCCTTGGAGACAACTGATTTATAAAATCAGTATTTCTTTTATTATAAGAGTGGATACAAACTGAGTATCAGAACAAGGTGTCCCTAACTCAAAGGGATCTAGCTATTCACACAACAACATTCTACATCCCTCATAAGAGGGAGTCTTCGGGTCTTCCAGCTAACTTACCTGCTTCCTATTTCTACGTAGGTGTTCAGCAAAAGTTGACTACGTTACCTATCTAGATATTCCCAGTCAAACAGAGTACCTCCAATGATGATTTAGGAGTTTCTCCTTCTCCCCAGTCAGGTTGATGTAGCTAAGCTCCAGCAAGCTGCCTTTCCTCCACCCTTCTGGACAGGAATAGCCCAACCTCCTTTAGGAAGTACTGACTCTACCAGTTGTCACTTACAAACTGTTCCTACTTTACATTCTGCCTGATTAAATCCTTTCCTTTTATCCTAGTATGTGACTTTAAGACAACCTTCCAGGTCTCTTAAATCTTATCCTATCTCTATTAATTTCCCATTACAAAGGATAAGAGGTCATGAGTAGGATGAGTAAAAGGTTTAGATGGAGTAAGTTATGGGAAGTGATGCAATACTAGAATAGTTTAATTACATTTCTTTAGAGATATTTTAGAGTTCTTGAAAATAGAAATAGGTCTTTTTTGTATGTGATGACAAGATCAAATATATAATATCCACCCCTTTGGTTAATTAAAATGGAGAAGAGTGAGTAATGAGTCTTGAATAAATTGAAAAAAATTAAGAAATTAGGATATTATAAGGAACATCAACATGTGTACTATATGTAGTAAGAAGACAGTAGTTAAAGTGAGAGGAAGACAGCAAGCCAGGAATTGAGCTCATTGAGAAAGTAGGGAGAATACCTAGTTAATCATAGATATAGATATTAGTCACCAAGATCTTGATCCTGAGATATTAGTCACCAAGATCGTTACTGAGTGATCAATATCAGAAAAAAAGACTAGAAGCAGAAATAAGTAGAAAAGAATATTCAAATTTCTCTTCCCACACTAGCAGGTAATAGGATATGTGAGAAGTTTCAACCTGGGAACAATGTTCAAGGATACAGTTTCATCCAGGAGGATTCAGTTCACAACTGTTGCCCAAAAAAAAGCAGGAGTGGAAAAAATAAAAATGAAATAAATATGATTATTGATATGTCTGGAGTTCTAGTGATCATAGTTGAAAGGAGTTGTAACACCTGAAGTAAAAAAAAATGCTACGGTAAGTGTTCTAGAGAATGAGATTCAGTGTAAAAACAAGCTATTGGGGAAAGGAAAGTTGTTCATCAGCAAAGGGATTGCAGTGTCACTTCAATGAGAAGAGTGATGGGATGGAAGTATGATAACCATTTGAGAATATATCAAAGCAAATTATCTAGAGGTAGGAGGATCTCTGCAGGGAATTTGAGGAGTCAGTGTGTAATCAGTACATTAACTTGACAGTCTCAAGTCCCAAAAGTTTATGGGAAACTTGCCTAAAACAAAGTATATTCATTTTGGAAATCCCTGAAATTCTGGCCTCCCTGTAGGTATAAGAAGTTGAGTTGGACAATAGCCTTTTTTAAAAACTTTAACATCTATCTTAGTTTCAATTCTAAGACAGAAGAGAGGCAAGGGCTAGGCAAACATGGTTAAGTGACTTGCCCAGGGTAGCACAGGTAGAAAGTGTTGGAAGCCAAGTTTGAACCCAAGTCCTCTCGACTTGAATCTGGTGCTTTATCCACTATGATACCTAGCTTCCATTGGACAAGAGCAGTTTTATGTGCCTCCATTCCCAAAATATTAATGTTGAATATCTTTATAACACCTTAATATTTGTAAAAATGACTTTACAGCATTTCATTTAATCATCATAATAATTCTGGGATTTAAGTGTTATAATTATCATCATTTTCTAGATGCTGAAATTGAGATAGAGGTAAATCATTGAACCAAGATCACACAGTTCATGAATATTTCAGGCCTAATTTGAAATCACATTTTCTTGACTCTAAGAATATTTCTCTATTTACTGCACCACAAAAGAGCAATTTAGTAACAAAGTGTCTGTTGTGTACCACATTCTTTCTTCTTTTTTTTAAACCTTTACCTTCCGTCTTGGAATCAATACTATGTATTGGCTCCAAGGCAGAAGAGTGGTAAGAGTAGGCAATGGGGGTCAAGTGACTTGACAAGGGTCACACAGCTGGGAAGTGTCTGAGGTCAGATTTGAACCTAGGACCTCCCATATCTAGGCCTGGTTCTCAATCCACTGAGCTACCCAGCTGCCCCCGAACTACATTATTTCTAAATATGGATCTCTAAGCAGGAGGGGAAAGATAATTTTGCTGTGATATCTAGAGAATATACATTGGTTTTGTTTCTGCCAGTGGCAAGTAACAGTTATGGACAGAAAATGGTTAAAAGCTATTTACTGACCCAATACAAACCAATACAGTTTAATTCTTTCCTTTGATGAGCACGTATTAGAGAAATTACTTTCCAAAATGAAATTCTACTCCAGCTGATTTAAATGATTCTACCAGGAGAATCTAAAATGTATTATATGTATTTTGTTATCATTGCTGCTGATTAAACTAAAAAGTAAAGGAAGACAAATTTGTTCAAGAAGTATTATCTGGGAAACATGCCCAGCAAGACTGGGATTATCTAATCTCCACAAAATCCTTTATGTTATTGATATTTAGACAAAGGAAATGTGCAGTAGATGTAGAGTAATTATAGTTAAATCCTCAAGAAAAGAACAAAGAATAAATCAGCTAAAATTTCTATGACTCAAAGCTGGAGAATATACATAAATTATGAACTCAGTACCAAACCCCTCTATGTATAGACAGTTGACAATTACTCTTCCTATCTACATTAAAGAAATAAGTAGATACTGACAGACAAAAAATAAGATTATATGTTGTGGCTATTCTTGAGAGGCATGGTGATGAGTGATTGAATCTGAAGACCATTGAAGTCATGGAGAGAGAGAGTTAGCCTGCTAGGGAGACTAGTGGCTAGATAGAAAGAGTGAGAGAATAAGGAAGGACCAGAAACACTGTGCCCATCATGCCTGAGAAGGTCTGAGCAGAAGAATCACGGCACCATCACTGGGAGCTATGATCTTCATTTATTATGACAAAGAGAAAGACTTTTTTAGAGGGTCAAATATTAAGCATTACAAGATTGGGGGGGGGGAGTGTTACTTTCCCATAGGATGGTGTTTATAAAAATGGCTTCACACATGAACATTACCATGGTGGCTATTACAGAGGTAAGCAAGTTGAGAAACAGTGATTCCTAATATGTTCTTGGGTAAAGGCAGGTTTGGTACTTTCAATCATGATGTTATAAAGACTTCTTTGCTCTTCAGGGTGAGGGGAGACTCAAGGATTTAGTTTTAGGTATATATTGTTTATTATTTTTAGGAAGGGTCCTTCTATTCCTATACTTTTCAATGTTTTCAATAGGAATGGATGCTGTATTTTGTCAAAGGCTTTTTTAGCATCTATTGAGATAATCATGTGATTTTTGTTTGTTAGACTGTTGATATGGTCAATTATGTGGATGGTTTTCCTAATGTTGAACCATCCTTGCATTCCTGGTATAAATCCCACCTGATCATGGTGGATGACCTTCTTAATTACTTGCTGGAGTCTCTTTGCTAATATTCTATTTAAGATTTTTGCATCTATGTTCATTAGGGAGATTGGTCTATAGTTTTCTTTCTCTGTTTTTGGTCTACCTGGCTTTGGAATCAGTACCATATTTGTGTCATAAAATGAATTTGGTAGGACTCCTTCTTTGCTTATCATATCAAATAATTTGTATAGTATTGGGATTAGTTGCTCTTTGAATGTCTGATAGAATTCACTTGTGAATCCATCAGGTCCTGGTGATTTTTTCTTAGGGAGTTCTTTAATGGCTTGTTCAATTTCTATTTCTGATATGGGATTATTTAGGTATTCTATTTCTTCTGCTGTTAATCTAGGCAATTTATATTTTTGTAAATATTCATCCATATCTCCTAAATTGTTATATTTGTTGCCATATAATTGGGTGAAATAGTTTTACAGATGAGAAATCCAATTTTAAGAGAGATTAAATGACCTACCCCTGGTCGAATAACAGCAACATGTCAGAAGCTCAATTTAAACTAAGGCTGTCTAGGAAAAAAAAACACCCCAAAACTTCTACCCACCATTTAAACTTAGCTCATAGACAAACCATGAGACAGCTGAGACAACTGAATCAGATAATGGAAGGCACCAAAGAGGGGTACCAAGAAAATATTGGTACTTAGGCTATGAAGATATATTCTATCAAACCAAATCTGGCCAATCATATGAAAAGCAAGAAGATATAAATTCTTATGTACATAGACAGAATGGTTCAATTAATCAGGGGAAATATGGCAATGACCTCAATGTATCATTTGATAAATCAATTTGCCTGTGTAGATATAAAAATCAAAACAATTATCTAATTATCTCTAGCTAAAACAACAACAAAAAAACTTTTGCTCGAATATCCATATAATTGAGACAAATGTATTTTTGTCTTGAGACATTGAGATCAATTCAATTCAATATATATTTGTTTAGCTCTTATATATTCAGCATCATATTGATCAATTAGTATCATTTTGTATTTCCCCTTATAATTGTAGATAAGGACTTACTTTCTGTAGGACTGCTAAAGTCATATTGAGGGGAAAAAACAAAACGACTTTTGCTGGAGCTTTAAATTAGATACAGAGTTAAAGCAACATTTAAAATACCTTAAATGTCTTAAAGAATCACAAAATTTCCATGTCTGTGACTGACATAATTCATATATTGAAATGTGTCATAAAGTTTACTAGTTACATACACAATAAAAGAACCATTTCAGAGGAGATTAATTGATATTTAAGAAATTGACAAACCTCTTCAAAGATATTTTTATGCTGTTTTACCTGTTCTTGCTATCTGATGTCTTTACTAGGCAACAGACAGACCATTCTGTCTTAAATCCCTAAAACATCCAACCTTGACTAAACCTCCAAATGGTTCGTTGAATTAGACCAGCAATGACAAGGACCAGAGGAGTCTGCTTATAACAGTGGAAAATGGAAAAAAATAGTCAAGTAACCAAGATTTCTTGTGTGACAGAGAGAAGACCTGTTTTTTCAATGATGCCTTAGTTCTATGTCATCATTACAGACTCCCTTTCTACCCAAAGGGACATAACTAGTGAAGAGCACAGAATTGTTGATTTAGCTAGTCTGGCAGCAATTCTATAATCATAACATGTGACACCTGTCAAATTCTCCAGTTTACAGGGAAAAAATGCAACACATTCTTTACAAAACATGAGTACACACATTGCTAATTTGCCAATATTTTAAAGTAAATTGTTGCTGCTATAGATACTAATTTTCTCATTCTAAGAGTTTATTCTTGCAATGTCCTCAGAATATTTCAAAATATGAAATGAGTTTCACTCTTTCATTTCCTATTAAGAGTCACTTTCTATTTAGGAGTTTTGGTATTGTAATTATACTTTTCTAAAACATAGCTCCATTGTCCTCAATAAAACTGCTGATTCTTTTATCAACAAGCATCATTTAAATTAAAAATTTCTAAGAAATCCTTTTCATTTTGTATCCCCACAAACTTGCAGCTACTCAAATTTTATTCAGTTCCTTGCTACACTCTCAACTATGGGTTACAACTTATCTCTCTATCAGGTGTCACTAACTACTTTTTATGAGATCATCACTACATTTGCCCTTTCTAATTCAGCTGAAGAATAACAGATTCTGCTCTGGAATTGTATATTTGTTATGTATGTATTGTTCTGCTTCAAATGTGTTTCTTGAAAACATCCTATTGTTAGATTGCACTTTCACATTCATTCTGTTCTCTTCCATTTTGTGAGTGATTTAATCTCATTCACATTTATACCTATGGCTGTTCACTATTTATTTAGAATTCAGAATTTTCCTTCACTCTTTGCCAGCCTTTTCATTAAGATGCTTGAATTGCTTCTGACTGATATCTCATTTTATCTGTAGTCTCTCTCTTTTTTCAACCTCTCCTTCTCTTAAACAGTTATCCCCAAACTCACCTTTTTTTCCTTATTGGAAAAAGATGCAAATCTTACCAACTGTGTATGAATGTGTATCTTTCCCTCATTTTGCCAGTTGAGATGACAGTGAGATTCAAACATAACTTTTCCCCATCCTCATTTTCCATTATGTAAATTCCTAATTATGGGCTATATAAGTATAAATTATCCCTTTTAGAATTCAGTCTTTTGTGGATCTAGATCATTGGGAAGAGGAGGTAGTGTGAAGTTAGATTCAACAGCTTATTTTATACTACAAACATTACTCTAGGTCTAGCTCCTAGGACTCCACTGATGATTAAAGAAAAAAAGAAATAAGGAAAAAAGAAGTTCAGGAAAACTAACCCATACATTCATCATCTGTCTTCCTTCATCCCTTCAAAAAAAGGAAGGGAAGTTCATTGACATATCTTCCTTAAAGCTGAATCTTATTTTTACAATTGCATATTCAATTTATTTTATTTTTTATTTATTTTAATTACTGTGTATATTGTTTTGTTTAACAACAGTTCAGATAAATTTTCCTTTCTCTGAATTTTTCCTAAAAATTGCACAAATTATGTCTTTCTTATTCTCTTTATGATCCTTGAAGTCAGCACATTTCTGAAAGGATGTGTCTCATTTCCCCAAATGGAATATAAGCCCTCTATCATTATTAAGCCCTTTCCTATTGTTCAAATGTATTTACGTTTGTAGGCATTGCTTTCCACCTGAATTTATATTTTCAAAGTCCACTCAGATTTTGTCTTTACAAGAACAATAATTCAAAATACTATATTACTTTAAAAGTCAAAATCTATCTCCTCTCTTTGATTTATATAACTATCTATATTTTTCCTATAGAATTAAACCATTTTTCTCAAAATTGTTTATTTTTGGGAAAGGTCTTTTTATTGTCTTTGCCATTCCATTCCTTTATAGTTTCTACAACATTTGAAGTTATTCCTTGGTGCCTGACCTCTTTCCTTGTGGGCTGTGCTCAGTATTTATTCTTTGAGCTGGAACCTCTGGATTTGAACTCAGGGACTTTAAATTTGTGATTTCTTTTACAATATGCTTCCTATCATCTGACTCAAATAATTAT
Organism: Gracilinanus agilis; assembly: GCF_016433145.1. Lineage (NCBI taxonomy): Eukaryota > Metazoa > Chordata > Mammalia > Didelphimorphia > Didelphidae > Gracilinanus > Gracilinanus agilis. The sequence goes on along the minus strand of NC_058130.1, from coordinate 444,397,639 downwards.
GAAGATTTTCTTTTATGATTTCTCAAAATAATGTCTTCCAATGTCTTCTTGATCATATTCTCCAGAAATTTGTGTACATTAAAGTGTTACAGCTTCTGAACCTATTTTATTCTTCAACAAATTTTTATATTTGCTACAATACATACTTTTTTATATTTTGTTCAATGTTTTGATTTCATTCTCATATGACTTTGTGTCTTATGGAATAATTAAATTTTCTTTACTTCATTCTATTCTGGGGAGGAAGAATCCACTGACTAAATATTCTTTTCAGTTTTTTGTTCTGAGCTATTTATTCTCCTTACATGATTTTCTCAAGAATTCAAATTTCCTTCTCTCTTTTTTTAAAAGGTTCTACTTAATTTTCTTCTGTTACTTGGTAAGTTCCTCCTTCTTACTAATGACTTTTCTTCATGTCTCTACTTGAAATTATTGTGGAATGAATCTTTTCTTTGGAACTTAGTTCTTAGAGCATCTCTTAAAATAAGTTTCATTGTTTTTTTTAATCATTTGCATTTTTTTGCCCTTCCTATTTCCAGGCTCAGGTACTAGATTGAAAGTTTGCCCCAGTCACAGGTTCTTCTCTCTCCTGCTTTACCAGAAAGAATGGGAAGATCCTATTTTGGTCTGTCCATTCTGGTGAGTAAGTTTTTCATGGTGAAGTTCTTAAATGTAGTGGCTGAGATTAGTCATCATTTTACCATAATCTTTGGAATCTATATTTTTCCTGCTGCTTACAATGGACATTGACTTCAGTACTATTGATATCTCATTCTTCCTATGCACTCCCCAATCCCAAATTTATTTGGTCCCTCCATGTGACTTTCAGTAGCCTCAAAGAGATGTCTCCTCTCTTGCTAATTCCCTGCCACATCCTTTTGATTCCTCAGATACTATACTGGCATTGTTTTTTTCTGTGTCTCTGAAAGAAGGTCTGGACAACTTGAAGAGGCCTCTTGAATTGTTAAGAGTTCTGTGTGTTGGTTAGATGTGACTTCCTGTACAATGCCCTAATGGACTGACTCTGCCCTTTCCTGCTTCCTCAAAAGAATGAAGATACGATTCTTCCAGCTATAGCCTCTTTTTAGCAGAAATTAGGTTGACTTCTTCCATCCTCACACTCTTCTCCATTTACATTTCCACTATGAGGACTTATAGCATTTGGATGTCTTTTTATGAAATCTGATTAGTCAGAATAGTCATAGACTAGATAGAGTTTATTAATGTTTCTTTTTGATCATATTAGAGACAACATAACAATGAATAAAGAGTTGGTTTCAAATTTAAGAAGTATGTTTTCAAGTTCTACTTTGGAAAAATCCTGGTTTATGATTCTGTACAAGTTAGTTAGACATTCAGTGCTCTAAGACAACTGACTAAATTTATACATTGTAGGAAAAAATGCTTATCTTCACTAGTAGAAGGAGATTCCTTCTTCAGTTCCCCATAACAAAAATTCTAGAACCATTGCTGAACTTTTTTTTAAATCAGTGTTTCATCTGGTGTCTCTTAAATCTTTATAAGGATTTTATTTTGGGCAGAAAGAACCAAAACTATGTAAGACCTCTCATATAACTGTAATACAGTAATATCCTAAAGTCACCAACAGCATCATTATTCAACTTTGAATCCATAAGTTTTTGGAAAAAAAATTGTCCATTCAAGTATACTATAGAATATACTAGAGAATATTATATTCCAGAAGATATTAACAAGCTATAATATAAGGATAGATCTAATGATACATAATTTAAAAGAGTAGTTAAAATACATGTAATCTTTAACTTGGATTAAAAAATATTTTCATAAATTCAAGATGGTGGAGATGTGGCACATCATCAATTCATCTAAAAAGTGAGTGTTTCAGATCATTGCATTGCTGAGAATAGGCAAATCTTGACAGATGATCATTATTAATATTCAGTGGTATATTTTAAATTTTGTGATATTTAATTATTCATTTTTATATCTCCTGAAAATAAACCCAATATAAGTAGATAAAAAATAGAACATATATACTATATATATAAGGATTTTTTATGATCACTATCATTCCATATGCCACAATAGTATTCCATTACAATCATTTACCACTCAACCCTGGTTCAGTTATTCCCCAAATAATAGAAATCTCTTCAATTTCTGCTGCTTTGCCTCCATAAAACAAATGTGATAAACATATTTGTACAAGAAATTAATTCCCTTTTATCTATGATCTCTTTGGAATATAGACCTAGTAGGGTTACTTCTGGATCTCAAAGAGTATGTACAGTTTGATGACCCTTTGCTCATGATAACAAATTGCTCTCCAGAATACTGCAGTATCACCTTCTATAGGTTATCTTAAAATCTTCTGCACAATTTCAGTTCCAGACTGCTGGCTGATATGGTATATATGGTAATATGGTAAGGTCATATTGTCTTATGCCCATATATTATGATTCCTTCTATTGTGTCTTTAAAGTTTGAAAGGTTTTTTGTTTCTCATAGATGTTCAAGTTGAATGTAATGAATATATAGTAGGGTGATATCTATTTAAACACTTTCTCCTTATATTAATGTGACCAGATAATTTTGTCCAAGCTGTCTCACTATTATAGCAATTCATCTTAAATATGGTTTGATTTTTGGATGCTCAGGAAGTTTTTATTTTAATATCAAACTTTATTATATGTTGGTTTATGAAGGGTAGCTATATTCTGCTTTTTCAATCTTCACATTAGATCATTTCATGACTTTGTAAAATTACAAAGATAGTTTTTTAAATTCTTCATTGTATTATTTCTACTATTTCCTAGCAAACTCTGCACTGATCATATATCTCAGCTTCTTAAGGAAAACCTGCTTCTGCGAGTGATAAATTGGATCTGAATTGAAATAATAAACCCATCTCTTTCTAAAAACAATATGCAAGGATGGTTCAACATTAGGAAAACAATCCACATAATTGACCATATCAACACTCTAACAAACAAAAATCACATGATTATCTCAATAGATGCTGAAAAAGCCTATGACAAAATATAGCATCCGTTTCTATTGAAAACACTGAAAAGAACAGGAATAGAAGGACCTTTCCTAAAAAAAATAAACAGTATATACCTAAAACCATCAACAAACATCATATGCAATTGAGATAAATTAGAAGCCTTCCCAATAAGATCAAGAATAAAACAAGGATGCCCATTATCACCTCTATTTATTATTCAACATAGTATTAGAAACACTAGCAGTAGCAATTAGAGAAAAAAAAAGAAATTGAAGGTATCAAAAAGGCAATGAGGAGACTAAGCTATCACTCTTTGCAGATGATATGAAGGTATACTTAAAACATCCTAGAGAATCAACTAAGAAGCTTGTAGAAATAATCAACAACTTCAACAAAGTTGCAGGATACAAAATAAGTGCACATAAATCATCAGCATTTCTATACATTTCCAACACATTAGAACAGCAAGAGGTAAAAAGAGAAACACCATTTAAAATCACCCTAGACAATATAAAATACTTGGGAATCTATCTAACAAAACAAACACAGCAATTATACGAAAACAACTACAAAACACTTTCAAAACAAATAAAACTGCATCTAAACAATTGTAAAGCCATTGATTGCTCATGGGTAGGATGAGCTAACATAATAAACATGACCATTCTACCCAAATTAATTTGTCTATTTAGCGCCACACCTATCAAACTACCAAAAAACTTCTTTACTGAATTAGAAAAAACTATAACAAATTTTATTTGGAATAACAAAAGATCAAGAATATCAAGGGAAATAATGAAAAAAATGTGAAGGAAGGGGGCCTAGAAGTACCAGATAATAACTATACTATAAAGCAGCAGTTATCAATCAATATGGTACTGGCTAAGAGACAGAAGGGAGGATCAGTGGAATAGACTTGGGGTTAATGACATCAGCAAGACAGTGTATGATAAACCCAAAGAGCCCAGCTTTTGGGACATGAATCCACTATTTGACAAAAACTGCTGGGAAATTAGGAAAACAATATGGGAGAGATTAGGTTTAGATCAATATCTCATACCCTACAGCAAGATAAATTCAGAATGGGTGAATGACTAGAATATAAAGAGGGAAACTATAAATAAGTTAAGTGAACCCAGAATAGTATACTTGTCATATCTCTGGGAAAGGAAAGATTTTAAAACCAAACAAGAGTTAGAGAAAATTACAAAATGTAAATTAAATGGTTTTGATTATATTAAACTAAAAACCTTTTGTACAAATAAAAAAAATGTAGTCAAAATCAGAAGGGAAACAACAAATTGGGAAAAAAATCTTTATAACAAAAAACTCTGACAGAGGTCTAATTACTCAAATATACAAGGAGTTAAATCAATTGTATAAAAAATCAAGCCATTCCCCAATTGATAAATGGGCAAGAGACATGAATAGGCAATTTTCAGATAAAGAAACCCAAACTATCAATAAGCACATGTGAAAGTGTTCTAAATCTCTAATAATTAGAGAAATGCAAATCAAAACACCTCTGAGGTATCACCTCACACCTAGCAGATTGGCTTAATTGAAAAAAGGGGAGAGTAATGAATGCTGGAGGGGATGTGGCAAAACTGGGACATTAATGCATTGTTGGTGGAGTTGTGAACTGATTCAACCATTCTGGCTAGCAATTTGGAACTATGCTTAAAGGGCTATAAAAGATTGCCTGCTCTTTGATCCAGCCATACCATTGTTCAATGTGTACCCCAAAGAGATCATAGATAAACAGACTTGCATGAAAATATTTATAGTTGTGCTTTTTGTGGTGGCAAAGAACTGGAAAAGTAGGGTATGCCCTTCAATTGGGGAATGGCTGAACAAATTGTGGTATATGCTGGTGATGGAATAATATTGTGCTCAAAGGAATAATAAACTGGAGGAGTTCCAGGTGAACTGGAAAGACCTCCAGGAATTGATGCAGAGCGAAAGGAGCAGAGCCAGAAGAACACTGTACACAGAGACTGATATACTATAGTAAAATCGAATGCAATGGACTTCTATACTAGCAGCAATGCAATGACACAGGACAACACTGAGGGATTTATGTTAAAGTATGCTACCTACATTCAGAGGAAGGACTACAGAAGAGGAAACATATAAGAAAAACAATTGCTTGAACGCATGGGTTGGGATGGAAATGATTGGGGATGTAGACTCAAAACTACCACACCAATGCAACTATCAACAATTTGGAAATAGGTCTTGATCAATGACACATGATAAAACCAGTGGAAATGTGCATTGGCATGGTGGGGGTGTGTGGGGCGTGAAGGGGAAATTAGGAGCATGAATCATGTAACCATGTTAAAAATGAATATTAATAAATGTTTAAAAAATAAAAAATAAAAACAAATCAAGATGTTGCTATGATGTTTTCTTTTCAAATTTTATTAGATGAGTCCTTAGAGATGGTGCCAATGGAAGGTCTTTTGATTTCAGTTTTGGATTTTTGTTGTGTTATAAGCATCATCTTTATAAAACTAAAGTTTAGTCACATTGAACAAATCCAAGGATAACTACTCTCAACTTTTGTTTTCACTGAGTGATGTTTGTATTTCCTAAAGTTATTTCTTGAAACATTAACCTGATGCTCTATGTTCTTAGAATATCTACCAATGAACTTGATATTTTGTTATAAGGAATTATTAATATTTCTATATCTACTTTAGGTGACAAACTCTATTTTGTTACTATTTCACTATGTGTTAGGTTACAATATATAAGGATATAGTTTACAGTTCAGATATGGCATATTAAAATTTTGAATTGTATTGGTATTATATGTAGCACTTTTCCCCAATGATTTAATTTGAACATTAAATTCATGTCCAATAGCTTCAATATCTGTCTTTTGTGGGAATCATTTATAGTTGTTATGACATGGCATCACTGGAGAAAAATCCCTTCAGTTAGGATTTGTTTAAGTATCATATAACTTGGTGCCTTATATGTACTTCATGTAATGACAACTGAAAATTAGAATGCTACAAGGGCCTGACCTTTTTTTGGCTCAGTCATTTTATAAACATGTTGATCTAGTATTAGAAAGGAAACAAGTATATTCCCTTAACTTTTTGGAACCAACACATCAATTAATTTTTAAGCACAGTTCCAAAAGTAGAAAATGACTGTTCACATAATGTTCATAATAATTGCATTTTGAAGACAGAATGACGCATGTACAAATGTATATGAGAATATCTTCTTTAGTGAAGTTAAAGCGTTTTTATCCCAGTTCTTTGAAAGAACATTAAATTGAGGTTTTACTGTGTTTTTGTTTTTCCACCTCAGAAACTGTATTTATATACAACATCTTTCATCTTAAATCTTTACTACATTTTACAGGGTTTAGCACAATCTTTTAGATGAAAAGCCTAAGGCAGATAAAACTACTGTACAAACTCTCAAAGAAAAAAAATCAGCTTCCCCAAGTATCACCTCCAAAAAAATTCTATCCTTAAGTCACAGAGACTTATTATTGTTTATTTGTCAAATCAATAACTCTGATACACTTTCTCCCAGTTTATAATGTTTCAATGAGTGCTTGTGTCTACAAATTCTGTTAATAAGATATTAACAATATATTTTCCTTGTGGTTCTTACCTTTCTTGGCTCTAAATAATGTGTCATCTTGAAATGGAATATCACATCCTTGGCAGGCATAAATTCAACATGATGTCAACCTACAACTTAAGTGAAGATCTAACGCTTAGTTCTCTGACCCATGATCTCCAATCTCTTTGTTTACACATGTATATAGCCTATTCCTTGGGCATAACCCAATCCTATTTTTCAGATCAATCTATAGGGAAAGAAAATAGCAGCAGATTTAATGGATTGGGGTTCTTTGTTCATTCATAACAAAGATTGATACTTTTAGAATGAAAGATCTTTTGAGTATATCTTGTACAACCCTATATTTTTGTAGTTCAAAAACCTGGAAATTAATTGAAATTGACTTGCCTAATATCATAATAGACAAAAAATGCCATTGCCAGGATGCCAACCAAGTTCTTATTTCCCTAATACAAAGAATGTCTGATTGATTTTACATAAATCTACAATATATTAATATAAAACAAAACTTCCCAGAAGCTAATTTGTAATGTTATGCTGAAACAAAATCATTCATTGGTATATATTCTATTAGGCCACTAGCTATTCTTTTTTTTCCATTTTTTCTGGAATTTCATTACATTTACATATATATATACATATATATAGATAGATAGATAGAGAGAGAGAGAGAGAGAGAGAGAGAGAGAGAGAGATAGAGAGAGAGAATGTACTCTGTATTATTTGGTAAGAGGCAATATGGTATAGGAGACAGAGAACTGGCATTGCAATACATTCTTAATTTCTGCCTGACCTATATTGGCCAAGATTCCCTAGACAGGTTATTTAGCCTCTTAATATTTTAGGAAATGTTAAGATTATAAAATACAGAAAAAGTACCAATATATAGTAGTAGAGGGATTTGTTTTTATTTTCTTCAAGGATTTCCTTGTATTAGTGATAAAAGTACATTCACTATCCTTGTCATGGTACCTGCCACACTATAAATGGTTAATAAATACTTATTCACTTGTTGATTTGACTATAACAACTATAATTAGGACTTGACCACACTCTCCTATGATCTAAGCAAGACAGGGCCCAAAGAAAGCTGTACTGAAGTCACAAGGAAAAATTCCTCCCAACCTGGTTCCAGCCAGGTTTGGTCAGCTTAGCTGAGGACCTTAGGGTGGCTTTACTTGGGATCTCACAGCAAATCCAGGAATGGTTTCAGGATGCCAAGTGTCAACTCCACCAGAACTGGTGATCCAAGGTATCCAGGTAGGGAGAGATAGTTTGCAATGCTGTCTACCAGATCACAAACCACTTCCCTACTCGGTGCTGCTCTGCAGGTCTGATGTCCTCTGCTATAAGCCTTCACCACTCTCAGGATCCCAGGGAATCTGGATACAACTCCCCTAGCTCTGAGATCTCCCAGGGTCAGCAACAGTTTGTGTCAACCACCATGGAGTCCTTCTCAGGCACAAGCCACTTCCTCCTTCCCCTGCATTCCATTCAGAATGTCCATGACCTCCAGCTAAGGCTTTTCCTAGCCTGCTTACACACCTCCTTTTAAACTTATGCCTCTTACAATTCTGTGCTTTGAAATGGGATGGAATAGTTATAGTCTAAGGTAAATCTATGAACATGTAGATCCTGTGACAAGAATTCAAGAATGGAGAGATAATTGGCTTCCATTGTTCCCTTTGACCTGTAAAAGACTAGCAGGAATGAAGCTCTAGCACAACATTGGAGTGTGTAATAAGGGACCCAAGTTCTCCTTATCTAGTGAGCTTAGAGACAATACTGAAGTATTGTCTAAGATCCACTTTGCCTTGCAAAACATCTTGCTTTCCATAAGTGCATAGAAAAAAAACCACAACCCACCTTTATAGAGAAATACCCTTTAGGGAGAGGAAGGGATAGGTCATATCTCCATATGCAAGAAGGCTATATGGAGGACTTCTCTGATGCCATGACCTTTCCCAAAAATATATCAGATTTCAACATAACTGAAAGTTATATCTTTGTTGTCGTGACAACAAAGTTTCTAGTCCCTCTTCTGCTCTAACACTAATCATGGGTATCTTTTTCATCTTTAAAATTAGGGGACTAAACAAGATATTCAGTATTGTCTCTCCTCTGTTTCTGAAGCTATAAGAATTGGAATCCATTTGTCTCCAACATCATCTCATCTTCAATTTCAGTGTTAGTAAGAAGTGAGGTTTCAGACTCATTTTTACCTCTATTAAATCGAGGTGTTTAACTATTTAGATTTTATATAATAGTCTAGAACAATGATTCCCAAAGTGGGCGCTATCACCCCCTGGTGGGTGCTGAAGTGATCCAGAAGAGCAGTGATGGCCACAGGTGCATTTATCTTTCCTATTAACTGCTATTAACATTTTAAAAATTAATTTCCAGGGGGTTAACTCCTCTCTTTTGGACAACTCTTGAGTAGTTAGTTGCTATTGTTCAGTCACTTTTCATTCATATCTAATTTTTTCATGATCCCATTTGGGGTTTTTTGGAAAATATACTTCAGTGGCTCATCATTTCCTTCTCCAGCTTGTTTTACAGATGAGGAAACTGAGTCCAGCACATTAAGTGACTTTCACATGGTCACACATCTCCTACGTGTCTAAGGCCAGATTTGAATTCAAGAAGATAAGCCTTCCTGACTCCAAGCTCCACATTCCATCCACTATACCTCCATTGTTAGAGGGAATCTACTTTTCTGGGAGTTTCATATACTAATAAAATCAAATTTCTAGTCCTTATTGCTACACACACACATATAACACAGAGCTTATTTTTATCCTAATAAAATATGTTCACTGTATCTTTGTGACTCTGTCTGCAACCTTGAATACTCAACAACCATTGCATTGAAGGTAGAAAGAAGATCCTATATTTCCAATGGTTATGATCTAGAAATCTTCCCAAAAGTCATCAGAACTTCCCTTCCTTCAAGATAGAATAGTCACAGGAAGGAATCTTCCAACATGTTAACAGTGAGATTAAAGAGGAGAAGTGTGGTAGTTGCAGAAAGATTAACTATAGGACTCTCTCATCTTTGAGGTAAAAATCAAACCAACCAAAGATAAGAAGGGTTATCCATGTATTGAATATCTATTTTTTCCATTTTGTATAAAGAGCTAAATCATTCCACTAAGCTACTTTATTTCATTTGTACATTAATGGCTATTTAGAGCTGTGGAAAAGTATAATTCAGAAATGGTGTTTATAAACTTGTTAAAAGGTTTTGGAAATGAAAATATTAAATATGGGAATATTTTTCTAATATTAAATGCTATGAATGAATGATTTCAGGGACAAGGATGTTAATGAAATAGAGTTAAGTTATTTCTGTTATGAAATTGCAACATTGAAACGGCGGAGTGGAATTCCTGCAAAAGAGTGAGTCAAGCCTCAACCCAGAATTCCAGCCCGCCCCCCAGAGAATTCTGGGTGAGGGGACAGTTTAAGGCAATTAGGGGAAGTTGATTCCTGGGGGCTGAAGTGAGCAGGTCACTCTGTTTGCTGATCCCTGATCTTGGGGCTCTTGAGAGCTGCCAACCTTTTTTTAGCCTAAATAGATTTACAATCAACCTCACTATTATCTCAAATTAGTTATTTAGACCATAGGAGAAGATTATCTATTAGTTTAGGGAGTTAAATAGCTAACCAGGATACCTTTCCCCTCTGAGGGGGAAAGGGAAGCTTGGACTCAACAGTTTAGGGCTTTGCCTCACCCTATTTTATCCTTGTCAAATCTCCCTTTCTTACCTTCCCCACTTATCAATAAACTCTTCATTTTTTGAGAGCTGTGCTTGGCTATTTCTTAGGGAATACTTACAACTCCTCAAGCTGAGTTCTTCTAACCACGTAGGCCCAAAACCAAATCCTTCCTCAGGCCCTGAAAGCTTTAGACATCAAGTTTACTATTTTCTCCTTACTCAAACTTGTGGGGAAATAGGTTAGATAAAGTTAATATCTTAGAGTTCAGCCTTACCTAGTTTTCCTGAATGATATCTGAAGATAACAGTTCAACCACCATTTGTAACTGATCTCTAACTGCTCAGTGGGAGGGGTGAGAGTACAAGGAGTACTCAGCCACTTAATGCCTATCCCTTTTCACTCAAGCCTATCAGTGGGGAGGGGAGGCAATCCAGCTTGCAACAGATCACTGGAATAAGTACAAATTCCCACAAATATCACTGTTTCAACAAATATAACAGAAATCCAATACACTTGTATATTATGCCATCATTTAGCTACCTCATTTAGAGCCTGTCTCTTTGCTAAAGTAACTTGCCTGCTTCTTTCATTCCTTTCAACACTCTTTTTTAAAAATAATTTTTATTTTTAGAAGAGTTATGATAGGTACATGGTTCATGTTCTTACTTTCCCATTCACGCCCCCCCCTTCTACCCCCAGCCTTGGCTGATGCGCATTTCAACTGGTTTTAACATGTGTCATTGACTAAGACTTATTTACAAATTGTTCATAGTTGCATTGGTGTGGTAGTTTCAAGTCTACATCCCCAATCATGTCCACCTCAACCCATGTGTTCAAGCAGTTTTTTTCTTCTGTGTTTCCTCTCCTGTAGTTCTTCCTCTGAATGTTGGTAGTGTACTTTTCCATAAGTCCCTCAGAATTGTTATGGATCATTGCATTGCTGCTAGTACAGAAGTCCATTGCATTCGATTTTACCACAGTGTATTGGTCTCTGTGTACAGTGTTCTTCTGGCTCTGCTCCTTTTTCTCTGCATCAATTCCTGGAGGTCTTTCCAGTTCACGTGAAATTCCTCCAGTTTATTATTCCTTTTAGCACAATAGTATTCCATCACCAGCATATACCACAGTTTGTTCAGCCATTCCCCAATTGAAGGACATACCCTCCTTTTCCAGTTCTTTGCCACCACAAAAAGCACAACTATAAATATTTT